>NC_142682.1:9485747-9610747 GCF_964200805.1 Pocillopora damicornis
ACTAAAGAGCAAAAAGACTAATTTCAAAAATTTTGACAATATTTTGTTGACAGTAACCTTAAATTGCAGTCATGGAGAATGTTTGTTGTGGAGACACCTTGAAAAATGTGTTTATGATCTGACCTTGGAGCCCAGTAGCCTTTTTTTTAAACATTTTGAATCACCGTATATCTTAAATTTCCAGTATTACAATTTTGTTTGGAATGATTTCTTCCCTAACCCATTAAAGTAATTCAATAGGGATGCGTATGGTTTCTGTTACTAAGTTCATGCATGTAGGAAGGCATTACTTTCATTTTTTGTTTTTGTTTTTTGTTGTTGTTGTTGATCTAGGTGTTCTTTTCAGTTATGTTTGGAGCTATGCAGCTTGGTCAAGCTGGTCCAAACTTTGAGTCCATAGCAACAGCACAAGGAGCAGCATATAAAGTTTTTCTTGTTATTGACAGGGTAAATAGCCATTAACAGTATGGCATCATTGTCATTGCAAAAGATAAAGCTGTGCAAATGCAAACTCAGCAACTTTTGTTTTCAATTAGGCATTCATATTAAGTTTCAGGTTTTGTCCAACTGTTTTTGGCTTCACTTTCAGAGACTTTCAGAAAACCTCAGCCCTTTCAATATGATATTTTTTTTCTCAGAAAAATCACTTGTCTCAATTTTTTATGTCATAACAAATTAAAGTTACCTGAGTTGTGGAATGGGCTAAAATTTCCTCCTTTAAAATTCTGCCAAATCCTTAGATGTGTAGCACATCAGCAATAAGATAGGGTTAAAATAATGTCCATTAGTGAGCTGGTAAAATATCTCATTAGGATTTTTACAGTGCTTGAATGAAAATACATTTTGACAGATCTTTTGCTGACAAACTTCAAATCTGTGACTTGTAATTGTTTGATACATCATACTTTTCCATTTAATTGTGCTGAGTGTGGTACTGATGATTCGCAACATTTCTACCAAATAAAGTTGCAGGATATCCTTTATTTTTATAATAACTATTTTAACTCTACAACTGTGTTCACAGGAAAAACAAAAATTTTCTGGTGATGATTGATTCTCATGGCAGCAAGTTTTATTAATTTTTAACTTTACTTTTGCTTAATGCAATGAAGATTCCTCCAATTGACTCAAGTTCTGCTGATGGTGAAGTGCTAGATCACAGTTCTTTCAAGGGAAACATACTTTTTAAGAACATTGAATTTTCCTATCCATCGAGACCAGATATAAAGGTTAGTTATATGTATTTGGACAATTCTTCTGGTAAAATTATAGTTGATCTTGCAACAGCAACATTAGGAAAAAATGGTCCACCCATTTTTTTTTTTTTTTTTTTAACTGAATTCAAAGGCCTATAGGAAGAAGTCCATTTGGAGGTGCTTAGTTTTGTTTTGTTTTTGCTTGTTGTTGTTGTTTTTTTTTTTTTTGTTTTTTTTTTTTTTAATATTCACTGCCATTTTTTCTTAGCAAGAATAATTTCAAATGTACACAACATGGGAAATTTATTGTCCTTTAATTTGTCTTTATAAAAGAGGGACTTTCAGCAAGTGTATGAAATCAAATTTGCTCAACTGGCCTAAAGGTATCTTAGGTAAAGACATTTAGTACATGTTTGAAAATTTACAAAACCTCTGTTTGACCTACTTGTATAGGGGCATTTCTTCAGTCTATTCTAAGTTCTCTTGTGTAAGTGATTTTTGAAGGTCCAGGTATTTCTTTTGTCATGGTTTTGGTCAGTCTCCAACAGGGTAATTCTTTCCATTGCTGTCACTACCACGCCTCTGTAAGAGAATTGCAACAATCTGCCTATCTTAGAAATTTTGCAGTATTTTGCACATTCATCTCCTTCATCTCTCACTTTAGTCACTCTCCAATGTTCTTGCTCCATATCTCTCCTAACATTTTTGTTTTTGTATATTTTTTCTCTCTTTTCCTCCCTTAAAGCCTTATGGCTTTTGCTTCTTGTTACTACTTTGGTAAATTTTGATACAATTATGGTCTACTAACAATTCTAGAATTGTAAGATTGATATACTGGTAATACTGTGGAGAAGGTAACTTGATATTGAATTGTCAGCACGTCATGTAATCTGTTTTTCAGACTTTAAATGGCTTAGACCTGACTGTTGAAAGTGGACAGACTGTGGCATTGGTGGGTGAGAGTGGCTGTGGAAAGAGTACAGTAGTGAAGCTTTTACAGAGGTTCTATGACCCAAGTGGTGGTGAGGTGAGATCTGATGATTCTCTGACGCTTTTAGCCCACAGACCCTGATTGGTTTGGCTCCATCAATATTATCATTATTCCTTTTATTGTTGCTATTATTTTAGCAGACAGTTGTAATCTCTTGTAGTAAAGGGTTGAACTTAGGGGTAACATTTGATCATGTAGCCTGAGTATGATGATGTTTCAATTACTGTAGTGGGTGTCATTGTCAGTGTCTCACCTATGAGGGTAACTTCTGTAAAGTTTGTCAAAAAATCAGTCACTATCATAGGCAATTCCTACCCTGGTAATCAGACTACTTGATCAAAGAATAATCTCAGATTAAAACTTGATGGCTAATTTTGTTTTTCTATAAATTAAAGTGTAAAATGTACTTTATCCTCTTAGGAAAGGGAGATAATCAATCTAGTGACAAAAGATACAAAATGTTACTAGGCATGTGTACTGCTCTTAAAAACAAAAGAGAGCTAAGTTTTCCCCAAACCAAAATATTTCAACTGAAGAGAAGTGCAGTTCCAATGCTTGCTGGGTGATAATGTACTTTTTTATTATCATGAAGGTAACTGTTGATGGCCATGACATTCGCAATTTGAACCTAAAGTGGTTACGTGAGCAAATTGGTGTTGTGAGTCAAGAGCCAATTCTTTTTGCCACCACAATAGCTGAGAACATCAGGTATGGTAAAGATGGTGTGACACAGGAGGATATTGAAAGAGCAGCAAAGATGGCAAATGCCCATGACTTCATTCAAAGACTCCCACAAGTAAGTAGAAATTGTTTCACAAAAGGCATTAGCACTGTGCAAGTGTATTCACTGTAACTTCCTTCCCAGTCAATTAAGAGTAGAGGATGCATGAGATATCCTAGAGTTTTCAACATTTCTATATCCAACCCCAGATAGATTATTGCCCCCTCTAGCTAATAAATTTGCCCAAACCAGGCAACTAAGGCACACATCAACACTGACTAGATCAGCATGGGAGGGGGGAAAAGGAAGGTTTGGATGGGGAGGAGAAGGGGAACACTTGAAAACAAATGCTGCAAAACTGCAAAAACCTATTGAAATCATCTTCTACATACACTGTAAATCCTTGAGAACTCAAGAATCTATCAAGATGAAGTTGCAACATTCCCAGTGAACCTGTACAGACAATGAGCACTGAAGAGTAGAGCTTGCTGATCTTCTGGTGGTAAATTTTGTTAGAATTTCTACTTAATGAAATTTATGATTGCTTTTCTCTACTTCTTTGTTTTGTAGGGCTATGATACTCTTGTTGGTGAACGTGGAACTCAACTCAGTGGAGGACAGAAGCAGCGTATTGCAATTGCACGAGCTCTGGTAAAAGATCCAAGGATTTTGTTGTTAGATGAAGCAACATCAGCACTGGACAGTGAAAGTGAATCAATTGTACAAGCTGCTTTGGATCAAGTGAGTCATTGATGCCTTTATATCATGAATGTATTGCTTTTCCCAAGCTTGTCAAGAAATCCTCTTGACATATTCAGAAATAGAAAAGGGTGACTCAATATTAAATTGAATCAACTTATATAATTAAGCGTTTTCTCATAGTGTCGCCATATTTTAATCTCAATTCTATGATTTTCCTTATTTTCTAGGCTCGTCAGGGTCGAACAACCATTGTGATTGCTCATCGTTTGTCAACAGTTCAGAATGCAGATGTTATAGCTGCCATACAGGGTGGTGTGGTGGTTGAGAAAGGAAGCCATGATGAACTCATGCAGACTGATGGAGTTTATCACCAACTTGTCACATTACAGGTACATATTTTAGATCTACTTCCTGATCTTTCTTGTTTAGCAGTGTTTAAAGTTATTGTGTAACTGCCACTTTGCTCATATTATGCGGACCTGACTGTTTGTAATCTTACCATTGGGCTGTAATTGAGGAAATTATAACACAAGCAGAGATGGAAATCACCAAAGAGAAAATGAAATTGACTGTCCATGTTTTGAAGGTTTCCACCCTGTTGTTTCATTATGTATAGTAATAAAACTCACACACAGCAAAAACTTGTATAGTTTATACTAACAGTTTTGTGTTCACATACTAAACAGAACAAAACAGAAATTATGAAAAATGTGACATAACAGGCATAACTGTTAAAATTTTTTACAAATAATGGAGTCAGAACAACTACAAAAGGGAAAAATAGTGAAGCGCTTTGTGATCACATGGAGATGTTGTCATGATGAAAGTTCTCTATTTTGGTTGCTATGATCAACGCGTGGTTTCACATCTTTTTGCGTTTATGTTCAATCTAAACATGATTTCGCATATTCGTCAGTCTAAAACTAATAAATACTGTAAAGAAAGGTTAACTTAGTAATAACAAGCAGGTTCATCTTTACTCAAGTCTGATAAAAAAGTAAAGTGATGTTGAAATAATGAAATCAAGGTTTACTTTGGTCTGGTTGCTATGATCAATGTGTATACGTATAGTTGTTTCCGGTAGTCCCAGATTCCACGCACACGGCAGGTACTTCACAAGTTTCAAAATGGCTGTCACAACAGACGGCGTATACCGTTTACTAGTTTTGTAAGATTAGAAGTTTACACGCTTAGTTTACACTTGGAACGAAGTGACTATTCTTTGGAACAAAGTGGTTTGGAACGAAGTGGTCATGGAACGAAGTGACCGGATACCCTTGAGGGCATCTGAGTAGCTATCAGCAAATGGGAAAATTATCTTAAGTGCCCTTTTCTGTATGGATTCAATTTTGGCAGACAGATAATCTGGAATGGATTGCCACACTGGCACGGCATACTCTAGAACAGACCTAACAGAGCTTGTATAGACCTTTAACATGCCACCTTGATCTATGCCAGCTCAACATAGCATACATAGGGAGTAGAGCTTCTTGCAAGCTATTTATATATGTAGTCAACATGACTATTCCACTTTAGGTCATTATCAATAAATGCTCCTAGAATCTTGTAAGTAGCGACAAGTTTTATGCTGTTGTTACAAACAACTTATGGTCTGAGAGTAAAGTTAGGATATAACATAAAGTTTATTAACATCTCTTCGCATTTAATAGGGTTTAAGATTCACCTTTTTTTCTACCTCTGTTTAAAAGCTTCAGTCTTGGGCCATTACCTTATTGATAAAATATACATATTCACAATTTTGTTCTAAAAACCTGGTTCACTTTTAAGTGAAGATCATGGTAGCACCAGAACGGATGCATTAGAAATAGTGCAATCCTGTTGCTTAAATGTAAGGCCATGTGCAGGAACTGTTTTATGTATCTCTAAGGTTGTTGAGAAACATTAGAAGGCAATGAATTCTTTGGTGGGTCTCATTGGAAGAACTGATCTGTAATTGTTGTTGTTTTAGCATTGTTTATTATTATTTCATAGACTTTTGAGGAGGACAAAGAGGACAAAGAAATTGGTGATAATGATAATGAAACAGAGGACATTGAGGATAAAGGTAGGAAGGACAGCTGACATCAAGCAAAAAGACATAAAATGTTGGAAAGATATCAGTAGAACAAAATAACAACTAGTACGGTAAAGATATTGACAACTGTTTTTGCAATATTTTAGCAATGATACGAGTGCATGTCGCTTCATTAACCTTTTTATGAACATTTTCTGATTCTTAGAACAGACAGCAGCAGTGAACTTTATGCGCAGCATGTCCCATATGTCGAGTGACAGTGAGCATGAAGACACTGAGCTTGAGAGGAAGCTCTCAAGAAGAGCATCACAAAGATTGTCTGCCAAGAGGAGGGGCAGTTCTGCATTTGATCGGCCAGCCTCTGCGAAGTCTGTGGTATGTGCATGTATTTGGTGTTGACTTGCAGACTCATAGGCTGACTTTATGTTGCATGGAAAAAAGGACGCAAAGTTATCACAAGATTAAATTACAAGAATCAGTCATTGACCATAGGCCTTACAATAAATTAGTTTCCTCTACAGAGAAAATTTTAAGTTATCTTCTTAAAAAAATGAGACAAGTTAAAACTAAGTCAATGGACAATGTAGCAGTTTCACCATATTGATATTGGTGGGGGGGGCAGCAAGGGAAGTTTGCAGGCTGGGGTATTGTATGGAGCTTTTTCTCAATTTGCTCAGCTACTTTGCTGGCTTTGTTTTCCCAACCTCACCCCCTTAACTTTTTGGGTAAGTATTTATGCCAGAAACTTGATCAGAAACTTGGTGGTGTGTTGTTGGTTGCTTGGAGGTTGGCTGTGACTTGGTGCCTTCTTTGCTTTGACAAAGTGTTTTGTTGAAATAAAAGGAAATAACATGAAATACATGTGTAGTCAGTTATCAGCATTTCTGACAATTGAATAAATGCATATTCTGCAAAATATCTCTCTATCTACAAGTTCCCACCAAAAAGAATCAGTATTGCAAAAACTATAAAATTAGAAAAAGAAAATAATATTATTTATCAAAAGGAGGCAGAAGTTTAGGGTTGGTTTTTTTTAGAAGAAATGTGCTGTAACCTAGCAGGGAATAACAGTTCAAAATACATTTATTTCTGGGTAATGAATAACAAATTAACAAAATAAGTCCCCAGCTGAGCAGAAACTTTGGTCATAGCAAACTACTATTTAAATTTTTGTCTTTAAAATTGGAAAAATGGCCAATCATATTTTTAAACTTATGAAATTTTAATGGTACCTGATAGTTAATTATTTGGTTATCATATGAATGAGTGTTTGAATTCAGTTGTTGCTGAGATATTGAAATGGATAAATTTACAGTGATCATTCATTACTGAAGCACTATTACAGTGAATAGCAGCAGAGAAAACTTTATAATTCATAGTCCTTAATCATTAATGTTGCAAGTAATCATTTGATTGCAATTTTGCTTGTTTCTTTTTTTTCTTATAATTAATGTTTGTTGCATCCAGGTAATTGCAGTAGTATTAATCATTAATTGTTGTCACAAATATTAGGGTAAGAATGACAAAGATGATAAAGAGAAAATTTTGGAGGAGGAAGTGGAGCCAGCTCCTGTGATGCGTATTATAAAGTTAAACAAAACAGAATGGCCATATTTGGTATTAGGAAGTGTAGCCGGGGCCATAAATGGATTGTTCCCATTTGCCTTTGCATTGGTTCTGTCTGAAATTCTTGAGGTAAACCGTATAATGGCTGCAAGCCTTAGCAAAGAATAACACTAGTTTTGATGACAGTGGCAACCATTGCTAAACCACGCATACTTACTGAAAAACCACTTTGAAAATTTTAAGACATAGTCGTGTTCCTGTCTCAAATTTTTCAAAGTGCTTATTCAGATCCACATCAATTGAAATAGACCATTTAAAGATGCTAAAGATGTTGATAATGACCAAACGTTGTTTCTTTGCACTTTTAACGAATGAGGCAGTGTCAAACTCACACATACAAAGTAATGAGAAGGCTCTTCCCTGCCTTAAGGAAAATTTATTTGCATTACCTGTAATTTTTTTTCATTTAGTTGTGCTGCTGTTTTTTGTTTTTTTTTTTATTCTTATTTTTATTTTATTTCATTGTTATTATTTTTAGAAGGGTGTGCTCATACATGTAATTTTCAAACTACTTTTATTTCTCCTTTTTAGGTTTTCACTTTACACGATAAAGGTGAAATGAAGAAGCAGTCGGAATTCTGGTCACTCATGTTTCTTGCCATTGGTGTTGCAAGTTTTGTTGCAAATGTTATACAGGTTAAATATGACTGGATTTTATCATAGAAATGTATTTAATTCTGCATTATTTGCTCTTGCTTCTTATAATGCAATTCTCCCAGTTTCATAGCAAATGTTGTTTTGTACAACACAGAGTCAATATTTGTAACAGTCCTACATCTGTGCCATTTAAGTGGCAATAATTATTCAAATTTCAGTTATCCAATTTTTAGTTGACTTTACATACAAATCAGAGCAATACACTGCTAATACTGCAAATGTAACACTACTCTGTGCTTATACTTCACAGTGTGGTGCATTACAAGAATATTAGTCACTTCTAGGCGATAAAAGTGTCATTCTTTTTACTTTGTCAGAGTTTTATGTTCGCCAAGTCAGGCGAACTGTTAACTTTACGCCTGAGAAAAATGGCATTTGAGGCTATCCTAAGACAGGTCAGTAATTTACTGGTAAAGTAATAACGTGGTAAATGTGACTAAGCAAATACAGTACTCACTCCTTCCTCTGATAGTTTTAGTACTGCGCTAGTCTGGCCTAGTGGCTCGGCATTTTTATTGCAAAAGAACGGTATAACTGTTACAGTAAAGGGGTAAGTTTCTAAAGAAACTGTGGTGCTGCGTCGGTGGGAGAGTAAAGCAGGTAATTTAGTGTTAACAACTGGGTTGAAAACGTAAATTAGCCACCGTAAAGAGTAAAAAAGCTGACGTTTCGAGCGTTAGCCCTTCGTCAGAGCGATTGACGAAGGGCTCTGACGAAGGGCTAACGCTCGAAACGTCAGCTTTTTTACTCTTTACGGTGGCTAATTTACGTTTTCAACCCAGTTGTTAACACTAAATTACCTGCATAACTGTTACAGTAGTCTCGTTCATTTCTGTGGAACGAATAGTGTCAAAGACAAATTTTTAGCAGTCCAGGAGATTTTTCTGTGTTTTCTAAATTTCTGTTAAAATAATCAATCCAGCTCAGGAATGGATGGATAGTTTATCAATTTTTGGATGTTGTTTCGACAGTATATATGCTGTCTCACTGTCACTGTATGCTGTCTCACTGAAGTTCACTGCTTCGTTTACTTATCAGTCTTGTAATTGTTCAACAGGATATGTCGTACTTTGATGATCCGCAGCACAGTACTGGGGCATTGACCACAGCATTGGGAACACACGCCTCGGCTGTTCAAGGGGTAGATATCGCTCTATTCTAATGTGTTTTTTTATTATATTAGATAACTAGTGTTCAATGGCGCAACCGCTTTAGGGGAAGGGATGATAGTCTTCTCAATTAGGTTTAGAGAGAATCAGGTTCATGTGGAGACGTACTCTATAACAGTTACAAGTTAAACCTAGAGCACAGTTACTGAATTTCTTACCTTCTGATTGGCTTACCGAAGCCATGTTACGAGCTTTTAATCTAGCTCTGTGGACATAACCTAACTCCAACAATATGGTCCATGAATTCGTTGGTGAATTGCGAACTTATTTCTGTGTTTGGGTTGTGAAGCAATGGAGGGAAAAACTATAATCTCGTGGTTCTGAAGCTTTGCAAAGAAATGTGAGAACTTTGCCAATTGCAAGTGTTGCAAAATTAGGTAATTCAGCTCGTGAAATGAGTTACTGAGCGTTCGGCCGCTTTAAATGTGTTATACAATATGATTTCAGGCCGCAGGTTCTAGACTCGGCACTATTGCAATGTCTTTGAGCACAGCTATTGCCTGCCTTGTGTATGCTTTTATTAATGGATGGAAGCTGACACTCGTTGTTCTGGCGTTCATCCCGATACTGGTGGTTGCCAGTGCAATTCAGATGAGAGTGTTTGCCGGAGGTAAAGTTTCTAGTGATGGTGAAGACGATTTTGCTCAATCTGGCAAGGTGAGATCCTGATCACCTTTTAAGGAACGTATAGGCGTGTTTACTAGGTAGTCTTCATGGAAACATCAAGGACAGTCTTCATGTGGGTTTCCCGCTCAATTTTTAACTGCATGTGAAATTTGCCATGCGGTATAAATATGTATGTAAAAAGCATTTGAAAAGCATACAAAAAGGTTTGAAATATTTCATCCCTTACAGAAAGTGTTTTTACACCCTATTCAGTTAGCTCTTAAAGAGTTCAAGTGAAAAACTTTGGACTCATGCATGCACTTTAGGGCTGCGACAACGATTCGTGACTGAATAAGATTATAACCAGTTTTAAAGCTCTTACAGTAGTAGTGAAAAATATCTTTTAAAAAACATGGTCTCTGAATGACATTGTTTTAACCCTGGCTGCACTTTATTTGGTCTTCATAGATCGCAGTTGAAACTATAGAAAATATCAGAACTGTGGCTTCACTGGGCAGGGAAACCACCTTCTATAACGATTACAGTCGAGCTTTGATCGGCCCCTACAAGTAAGTGATAACAGAACGAGGCTCAAACAGCAAGAGTATGATTTGGATTAATTCTTCTTGAAACGTGACTCAGAGCATGTAAATTATAATGTTACATCTAACTTGCGAGAAGCCAGGGAAACATGATACATCTGTAGCTCGGGGAAACTTCTGTAATTGCCGGCGTGAGAAAAGAGAACAACGAAATTGTTTTTTATTAGTATTTTTCGTGATTTCTTGCTCCTCACTGAAACGGAGTGAACCATTTTTATATACGATGTCATTGTAATATTTTATATTTATCCGCTTGTGTTTTTGTTTGTTTCTTATCGCCCCTTCACTGACATTTGTAACTTTCTCCTGACTTGTAGAAAGGCAATGAAACGGGCTCACTTACAAGGGGCTTCATTTGGTTTATCAGAGGCGTTCATGTTCTTTGCTAATGCAGTCGCTTTCAGATATGGGGGGTATCTTGTGGTAAAAAGAGAGATGGACATGGATGAAGTTATGAAGTGAGTACCGTTCTTTTACAACTTTGCATGGAATATAAACTGCTAATTTCTATAAATACACAGTGGACACGAGTAGGAAGACTAGTTGTGGTACATCAAATCGAGGTTAGCTGTTAAACTTCCTGTGCAAAGCTAGGAAAAGTCAGTGATTTTATTCTCTATTTGTTGGATTGGTTTTGTTTGGCTTCTGGTTCATTAAGGTCTTGTCGGATAGTTATTTGGTGGTTGTGAGATAGAACTTCGTAAAAACAGCAATTTATGTTTACCAGTAAACCTGGAGTAAGTGTTCAGGTATGGAGTCAGTTTTCCAGAGTCGTCACCAAACTTATCAAGTGTGCGTCATTTGGACGGAATGTTTACATGGTTTTTAGATGTAAACCAGGGTTCGTTTGGGATCGAGTGTATTTAAAGATGGGAACAGCGTGTTTTGAGCCACTGTTACATGAACGAACATCTAATGTTCGTTGTGTTGGTGTTTTTTGTCGGCAGGGTGGTACTGTCCATCTTGATGGGTGGATTTGTGCTGGGTCAAGTTAGTGCCTTGTCTCCAGACTATGAGAAAGCCAAGATAGCTGCTGCTCGCCTCTTTAAACTTTTTGATCGCAAGTCTCTGGTCGACAGTTCATCTCAAGATGGTTTAACACCGGTTAGTTAACTTAGCTACAGAGTTTGGAAACAGACTTAAAAAGAAATAAGAAACTCTTGAAAACTTTAGAGAACTGAAGCTTCTTAACTAACTAAAATGTAGCACCTCTCAGGTGAAAGAAGTGTGTTGGGTGTAGTTTTAAAATCGGATTAGATCATCCTTTCTGTTGATGGAAATTGTGTCAATTAATAGGCTTCGGTGTAATATTTTCATTTTTAAGAACTTTTCTTTCCACAACATGAAGATTTTCTTGCCAAATGGGTCTGTATTTAAAAAAATTGTAGAACTAAATGATCGAATATTTTTCAAATAACAACTCGATGTTTTTCATCATCTTCCTACAGAATTCTATGGTGGGAACAATCCAGTTACGCAGCGTACGTTTCCGTTATCCGACGCGACAAAATGTCAAAGTACTACGCGGATTAACACTGTCAATTCAGAAAGGACAAAAACTTGCTCTTGTTGGCTCCAGTGGCTGTGGTAAAAGTACAGTTGTTTCCCTCTTGGAGAGATTTTACGATGCTGAGGACGGAGAAGTGGTAAGTTTCAAGTTCTTCGCATATCCTAAAATACAAAGAAAATTATTAGAAACTTTGCTGATAATAAAAAATAATTCGAAAGTTTGGTTTGGCTTACATATGCCTACCATTGTGTAATAGCATTATACTCTGTGAATCTTAAGATGTTGTACGTGTTCATTATCATTACTACTGTATTGGTAAAGATGGGTTAGCAAAAATTTTACTTGATATTCCATGGTAACTCTCTACCTAACGATCATAGTTTTCCCGCTGGTGGGATATAGAAATGATTATAGCCAACTCATGACCAACGTGCGTCCGCAGATTTATTTGTAGAGTGAATAAAAGGGACGAGTTTCTAAAGAAACTGTGGTGTTGCGTCGGTGGAAGAGATTAAACAGGGTAATGTAGTGTTATCAACTGAGTTGATTACGTAAATTGGCCACTGTTAAGAGCTCAAACTCTCTGGCCAATTTATAGTGTCAACTCAGTTGATAACACTAAATTACCCTGTTATTTGTAGAGTGACTGCTTTACGACTAAGGTGAAAAATTTCTTCTTGTGTCTTTCTAAGTTCTAGCATTTGTATTGTACCTCTAATCAATCAGTAAGCCGATGCACGCATTCACAATACCAAACATTACTTCGACTGCAAACTACAGAAAGAACTATAACATACCGTAACGGTTACGGTATGTTGTAGTTCTTTCTGTAGTTTGCAGTCGAAGTAATGTTTGGTATTGTGAATGCGTGCATCGGCTTACTGATTGGTTAGAAGTACAATACAAATGCTAGAATCTAGTATCTATGAAGAGCAAATGAAATTAATACACAGTGTAGAGTCACTTTATAACTGATGTTCTTCGTTACAGGCCATCGACGGTAACAATGTCCGAACTCTGAACATTCAGTGGCTGCGCTCTCATATTGGTATTGTGTCACAGGAGCCCATATTGTTTGGCTGCAGTATCGCCGATAATATCGCGTATGGTGACAACTCCCGTCAAGTCAGTCAGGATGAAATAGAGGCAGCGGCTAAATCAGCCAATGTACACAGTTTCATCAATTCTCTTCCCCTGGTATGGAAATTTACCGATTAACTCACATATAAGAAGCCAAGTCAAACCTGAAAATTGATCTCCCTGTTGATTAAGGTTTAGGTGCGGTTGTCTTTATTGAAAATACTTTTCACATCTTTCAAGTTTACAGTGCCTCTCTTCAGTCACCAGGTGTATAAATGATTACGTGTAGGAGGGAGTTGTGAAGGAGACATGAGAAAATATTATGGGGAAACCTATGATGTATGAGCATTCTATCCATAGGGTGGAGAAATACTCCCAGTCGCCTCGTCCCACAAAATCTGCCTTAAGCTTAAGTAGAGTGAGTCATTTCGCCTGCATGCTGACTGTTTTTTTCTTGTGTAGGGTTATAACACTCTGGTGGGAGACAAAGGGACTCTTATCTCAGGAGGACAGAAGCAAAGAATAGCTATTGCCAGGGCGTTGATCCGCAATCCACATATTTTGCTTCTTGACGAGGCTACCTCTGCCCTGGACACAGAGAGTGAGAAGGTCAGGCAGCCGAACATATCATGCGTCTTACAATTCTGAGGTGGTGCTTGGGTGTTAAATACATTTTGATGTTTCATGAGAAAGGGTTTAATCAACTTTTCTGTTTCGGCGTTTTTGCTTTGAGGTCCTTATTTTTTAAGAAGAGATTTCAAGGCGGTTTCGATGTTTGTGAAAGTGATCTTTTTCCCAGTAAACATTCTGAATGTCACTCTCTTATGGCCTCCTGCCATCCCTGATTACCTGTTTCTCCCAAAATTAACAGACAAGAAAGAACACAGGAACATGTTGTCTTCGTCATCGTGTCTAGTTTTTGGCATCACTGATTACTTTTAATGCTGGTTTTCGTTCGATACACTTATAGGTTGTGCAGCAAGCTCTGGATGCCGCTAGTGAGGGTCGCACAGCTATCATCATTGCACATCGATTGTCCACTGTGCAGAACGCTGACATCATAGCAGTGATCCATCACGGGCGCGTGGCAGAGCAAGGAACTCATCAAGAGTTGTTGAACCTTAAAGGAGTTTACTACGGTCTTGTTACAGCACAAATGCAGAACACAAATAATTAACTTTTTGAAGCGTGTGCAGTTTGATTTTATTTTCATGAACATCTCCTACATACCATGCGTGCATCTTAATGTAAAGAGAGAATTCTTTTGTTACATTATTTATGTGTTAAAATTATTTTTTTTGTGGCTGGTATGGTGACCAGACATTGAATTCTTGTACTATTACCAATGTCTCAAAATTCAAACTGTTTCTAAATACCAATTTTCCTTATTTAATTTTAGTTACCTTCGATATTTATCGTGCATGTGTTTGTTTCTCTGATATGTTGGTGTAAAAATGTTTTGTTGAGTTCAGTTTTGTTTTGAATTTTTATTACGATAATCAGGTTTTTAATCAGTAGCTGACTGAGTTTTTCTTCTTTATTTATCATCATAAATATATCTGTAACAAAGTTTTAATGTGGCATTCAAGTTACAATTGAAAATTGGACGAACTAGTGTGTAGGAGGGTTTAAGGAAACAACAATATTTTGATTAATTTGGTTGTATGCTCTCCGTCTTGCCATGATGATGAACGTTCTTGCAACAGAAAGTACAATTTTATGTTTGGAAGCCATTCGCTCGTGAGCATACAGAAACGTTCTTTTCAAAGGTTTTCCAACTAGTTTTGTTAACTTCCTATTATAATAAATGTTGCCTTGAAAAGGAGAACTTCATATTCATATACATTGAGGATGAATACTGTGTAACCACACAATGTAATTAATTGTAACTCTGTCAGCATTAACATATACTATAGTGTAACTAGACATTGTTGTATTATTGTAACCATATTTACATATTTTAAAATGAAACGGAACGTTGTATTATTTTAACCACATGTAGAGCCCTCCTTTGCATAGATTGCTTGTCTAAGAGGGTAGTACATGGTGATGAGAACATGTGAATTCTTTTTTAGGGTGATATAAACAGCATTTTATGAATGAGAGATCGTAGAATATTGTCTGAAACTTGAAAAAGTTCATTTCATATGTGAGGCCACCGTGTTTTCATAAGATCAGTTGTGTCTAGAAGATAAGGACAGTTTTTATTTTTATTTCTCAAGCATCTCAGCGGTCCAGAATCCTAAATCTTTGAATCTGAGTAGCTTATTCTGCGCGCTTTGACGGTTCGGAATTTTCTCATCCGAACCCGAGGTACGGACCACTTCGAGTTTTGAAATTTGCACTTTTCAAGCGCTTCAGGAGAGAAGCTTTAAGATGTAAAGATTGTAACAAGTGACTTGCAGTTATGGATTCAGACAACGAAAGCTATCAAAGCGCAAGCAAATTTTATTATCCCAAAGAGAAAAGCATGCTTCAAGATAGAGAAACGGCTATCGAGAAACACAAACTGCACTGCGGAAGAAATGTCAACATTTTAAGTGTTTAACGAAGCCCGACGGCCTAAATTTACTACCAAAAAAAATTGTTGTGACAGAAACTGAATTGTAGACATTGAATAATTAAAAGTTTTATTAAATCTGCTTGTGTCAAGAGAAAATATCCCATTTGACTTCAGTTTTCGGTGGAGGAGACACAAGATTTGTACGTGCCATAGTAGCAAACAAACTCTCACAACTTAAAAAAATTAATTTGTATTTACTTACCGTGACTTACTTCGCCAATGAAAACAAACAGAGGTCAATCTTCGTGGATTAATCGTGAATGGAAGAAACCAATACAGAAGATCGTCGTGATAATCATTTAGCTCGAGTTTGTTTGCCAAACTAGACCTGTTCTTCATTTTAAAGTTTCTTGCGCTTTTTTTCCTTCACGCTCTTTAATTGACTGGTGTCAGATCGTTACAGATATATTTTAAAAAATTATCATGAAATTTACTTTAGTTGGTGCGACTGGTATTCTGTTTGTTTCCTTTCAAGGTCAAACCTTTTTCGAACGCCTTATTTGGTTTAAGTAAACCAATCTGTGTGCTTTTCATGATGCACGACCCAATTTGTAAGCTATGATGGCAAACTTCCACGATTGACCATCTTATTAATGACTCCTAGCCTCGTTTTGTTTATTTTACTCAGCTGAACCTGCTTTACAACATTTTCTTTGATGTGCCTTGCTCGGAAAAGCTTGTGTTGACAATAACTTTCGATTCTGTGAAATTTCCCTGGGAAAGAAGTCTTTATAATGCTACCCATGTCACTGTCTACAACTACCTACGTCTTTGTCACTTCCTCTTGCTGTAACTGTCTATCATTGTTACGTTCACTTTTGTAAGTGTCTCTTCATCCATCTCTGATACGGTCTTTTTGTCTCTAAATGTTCCTTTGTCACTGTCACCGACCCTATCACTGTCAGTGTCACGCACTGTTTCTACGGCTGCCACTGTCTTTGTTTTAAGTCTATCAAGGTCACTTTCTTTGTCACTCTTTCACTATCTCTGGCACAGTCATTGTTACTTTTTATGACACTATCACTCCCGGTTACCGGTCACCTCGCCACCAAGCAGACTCGCCACCAGCGAACTCGCCACCAAGGAACGATCTCGCCACCAACGTACTCGCCACCAAGCGAAGTCTTCACGCCACCAACCACCAATAAAGAGATAAACTAGAATAAAGTAGTCGAGGAGAGTAGGATGTTCGAACGAGCACAATTCAAATCGGCCGATACCTTTGTGCGCTTGTCTGTATTTAAATTATGACCTTCAGCGACGTGTTAGATGTGTTCCGTTCCTAACTCATTGACATCGAAACGTATCGTGTTTGTCTTTTGCACGTAAGCGAGGAGAAATTGCAAAACTCGATGCGAGGAATAAAAACATACTTGAGAGAAAATGAAACTTCATGGGAAGAAATAAGTGATGAAATGAAACTCGATAGCAGTTGTACGATTAAAACTAAATGCGAGAAATTGTCAAGTCGGTGCGAGAAATTGTAAGCGTCGATGGACTGAAGCTTTCCTAAGGCAACTACAGTTGTTTCCCAAAGAGAGTTAACAGTTCGAACCCATCGATTCCTGAGTTTGTTTGCTTATTTGTATGAAAATTTCGACGTCTGTGATGTTATAAGTTCGAACAAATCGACTCGAGAGTTTGTTTACTTATCTGTATGCAAATTTCGACGTCTGTGATGTTGTCAAGGGAACTTATTCAATATTCGGTCGAATTATATTACCCAGTTTCCCCGCGGCAAAATAACAACAAACTTTATTGAATATTAAATCTGGAAGAGCAGCTCATATGTTGCTCATGACTTTTGCAGATGTGGCGGCTCCTAAAAGAGCCATTTGTTGCACAACACCTTTAGTTTTGAACGTGCTATCGACAACATACGTTTATAAAGTTTGAGCACAGACAAGCGAACAAACTTATCGGTTTCGAACGTGCTTTCGACAACATACGTTTATAAAGTTTGAGTACAGACAAGCGAACAAACTTATCGGTTTCGAACGTGCTTTCGACAACATACGTTTATAAAGTTTGAGTACAGACTTATCAGCCGAACATCCTACTGTCCTCGACTAATCTCTTTATTGGTGGTTGGTGGCGAGAAGACTTCGCTTGGTGGCGAGTACGTTGGTGGCGAGATCGTTCCTTGGTGGCAAGTTCGCTGTTGGCGAGTCTGCTTAGTGGCGAGGTGACTGGATACCGTCACAGGCACTGACTCTGCCACTATCACCATATCTCTCTGTTACCAACAGTCACCATCATTGTCACTTTCTTTGTCACTGTCACTTTCTCTGTCACTATACCTGGCACTAGCACTGTCTCTGTTACTGGCACTGGCACTGTCTCCGTTACTGTCACTGTCAAAGTCTGTGTCACTATCATCAGCTCTAGCACTCATCCTCTTTGTCAATGTCACTCTCTCTGCTTGTTTTTCCCTATCTCTGTCACTGTCTCTCTCAGTATCGTCGCTGTAAAGGTCACTGCCTCTTTCAATGTCACTCTTCGTCACTCAATTTGACTCACTGTCTCTTGTCAGTGTAACTGTACTTATGACTGTCTCTGTCGGTGCCATTGTTAGTGTCACTGCCACTGCTTTCATTGTCACTGTTATATTAACTGTCTCAGTCAATGTCAGTCTCTTTTTTTTTTGTCTAGATCACCGTCTCTGTCAGTAGGAAGCTCTCTATCAAGCTCACTGTCTCTCAATTTTACTGTATTTGTCAATCTCACTGTTTCTGTCAATCTCACTGCCACTATCACTGTCTCCATCAGCATCATTGTTTCACTCACTTTTTCTCTCACTGTCACTCTAACGGTCAATGTCTGTGTTGCTGTCATTGTCTCTGTCGATGTCATTGTCTCCACCAGCGGTACTGTGTCTGTGTTACTATCACTGTCTCTGTCACTGTCAGTATCAGCATCACTTTGATATCATTATCCTTGTCACTGTCTTTGTCACTGTTGCCGATGTCACTTTTTCTTTCTAAGTCATCGTCCTTGGCACTCTCACTACCACTGTCCATCTCTCAACGTCAGTCACATTCTTCGTAACTTTCTTTCTTAATGTCACTGTTTCTGTTTCTGTCTTTCTCTCTGTCACGGTCCGGTCTCTTACTGTCACTATCTTTGTCTTTGAAACTTTCTCTGACACTATCACTATCACTATCTCATGACACTATCTGACAGTGTGTAAGAGTTGCTATCATTGTCACTGTCTCTTTCACTGTCACCAACACTGTCTGTCGCCGTCTCCCATTGTCATGTCAGTGTCACTGTTGTTTCTCTGTAACCGTCTTTCTAACAGTCACTGGTACAGCCTCATTCTCTACTGCATTCTCTCTCACTGTCACCGTCAGTGTCACTTTCTTCTCACTGTCTTTGCCCTTATCCTTGTCCTTGTCAATGAAACTGACGCTGACACTCTCCCTATCTCTGTCTCAGTTATAGTCACTTTCAAGATCTTTGTCACTGCCACTATCAATTTCTACAAAGTTATTCCATATCATGAGTCAAGTTCGAGTCCAATTCAAGTTTGAGTCACGAGTCAAGTTGGAGTGAATTTTAATTGTTTCCTTTATTTGCCTTTATTTATTTATTTATTTTGCTCTTTTTTTCTGTTTTGTGTCAAAATGATGTATCTGGGATACAAGAGCACCTAGTTTGAAGCTAAAATTTACCTGATAGCGACTATAAAATAAACATGGTGGGCCTACTTGTCGCCACCGTTAACTGGCATAAATCACTACAATTTGTAAAAAAATCTAAGATAACACTCTTACCTTGTTTATTTATGATTTTATTAGCCGTTTCGATTGTATCTATATTTACGTCTGGGTATTACTTTTTGACAGGAGCCCAGGTTTTGCGTTGTGTTTTCCCCTCCCCCATTTACATCATAAGCTAGTCACGCAATAATTGATACCGACACAAATGAATATTTACCATGTATAAATATTATTGTCTATTTTGAATAAATAACGATAAAATATTAGAATATATGCTTTTTTGGTCATTAATCGTTGTTTCAGCGGCAGCGAAGCATTTAAAAGCGGGTTGTTGCTTCAACGCTTGTATTCAGACAGGCGAGCAAAGCGTGATGCTCTGGGAATAAAAACTTTTATGGGCCTTTTACATGACATCCGAATGAGTTTTGTTCAAGAACGAGCTCATACCGGTTGCCACATGATACCAGAGTAAAATTAAAATTAATCTGAAACGAGTCATTTCTGAGTGAGTTTATTGGGGTTTTCCTGGTACCTTTTACGATGTCTCAAACTTTAGTGGACTACCAAAGACCTAGCTGGTACGTTTTAGGGTGTTTTTCGCCAGGGGCCCATCTCCTGTTTTCGCCCAATAAAATACCTGAGATAAGCATTCCTGGGACGATTTTAATGATCTGACTCAAGCACATCGATAAAGTAGTTTTTATTTTTGGGATTTTTCAGTTTTTATCTTTGAATTTGTACTTTTTAGGGGTAGACATCAATTGCTGCCACTCCCACACGGATAAGACTTAAGTATCTTTTATGCTTTTATAGCAGTCGTTTTCGAAATTCCAGTCGCGCATCCCCGCCCTCTTATGTAAAGGCACACTTGAAATTTAGCAAGGACAAATTTTGATGTGATTTTTGGCGAAGAGAAACAAGTTTTGTTAGCGACTATTAGCTAATGCGGAAGGGCCCTTTGCCAAAATAAATGTTTACAAAAAAACTACACCAAAATTATTAGAACATATTGGGCTACAAAATATGACGGTAGGAGTGAAAGCAAATTTTGGGTGACTTGCCGCTGTTTGTCTGATGCATGCTGACATTAGCTCTTAAATGTTCTAAACTGAATGACAAGATCGAGATATAGAAAATGGAATAGCATGATGATTAACGCATCGTGTCGTCTACACATTTACTAGCCTATCCAAACAAGAATCAGCTCAAAGAATCCGAATTCTTATTTTGTCCTGTTACAAACGCTCATTATCATAGGGATGAGGCGTCTGTGGGGATAGTTACGTAACATGCTCTCGACTAGAGTAGAAAATTGTAGATGACGGAAAAGAGAAATATGAAGGTCTCATTAAAGAAACAGGGAAGGAAGAAGCCTTTGAATAAATAGCGAAAAAGGAAAGAGTAAACAAAAGTAAGAAAGAGAGAGAGAAAAAAATAGGCATCGAGACTCTTTGCATTCGTAGCCTCAGGTGCTGTGCATGTCATGTGATAGAAAGCTGATCAGTAATTAGTAGTACCAGGAGACGTTATATTCGTCATATATAATATAATAATATAATATATTTTTTTAAACCTGCAAATGATTCTTAGATCATCCATACCAAACTGTCCACGAATACAAGTAGGATAAGTGACTAAGGGCCTGTTTACATGGAGGTGGGGGACCCCAGGTAGGTGAGGTAACCCGCCTCAGTAGCCGTGGTCCAAAAATAAAACGCGTTTACATGCAATCTTACAACCCCGGGGTGCTGGGGTGAGGTTTCTTGAGGTTGCTGTTGCGCTTGCAATTAAGGAGTTTGAGCAGAGGCGTCCCGAGCTCACATCTCGAAAAAGACGAATGATAAATTCTCGGACACATATGTATTTATTCGTGAAAGCTTCACGCGTTTTGTTACGCGGTGTTTGGTTTCGCGAGAAACGGTTGACTTAATACGTTATACGGAATAGTTTGGGAAACCAAATATGGTCGATTTACGACGCTAAATATTCCGAAATGTGAACATTTTACACTTCTTGTGTGTCTGTTGCGGTTTCTGCTGATTTCTGCCATGAGACGGTTAGGAAATGTACAAAGTTTTAAAACATACATGTTTCGCTTTTGAGCTTTTTGCCATGAACCGCGACCCCGGCTAGGCGGGTTACCCCACCTTGACACGTTTACATGGCAAATTGTCACCCCGGCTGACAGGGTTACTCTACTTGGCAGACCGGGCAACCCGCTTGGGTGGGTCACCCCACCTATCATGTAAACGTGATCAAAATAAAATAAGAAATTATATGGACAGGCGGGTTACCCCACCTAGGAGGGTTACCTCACCTACCTAGGGTCCCCCACCTCCATGTAAACAGGCCCTAAATTGTATTCCAGCCCCTTAATATAAGATCTAAAGGATCGATTAAATATCATGGTCTCGCATTAGGAAACACTCCGGCGGAGAAAACAGATATATCGCGATATGAACAAATGGTTTGGTTCATGTAGTTAAGTGTGTGGCACCTAGATCTTAATTGAACACTCCACAGTGTTCCCTACATGCATATCCAATGATCATCCTGTCTATTTTCTGAGTATAGGGATTTAAATACATGTACACACACACACACGCTCACCCCTATATATATATATATATATATATATATATATTATATATATACATATATATATGAGTGAAAGAGTCAAAGATGACGCATTGATTCTCTGCTACTCTGAGTTTCGCGCCTAAGCGCTCGTCAGACAGAACTTTATTCAATGAAGAACATGCCTCCTTATATACAAATTAGATGAGTAGCTAATTAATTCACTAGTGTGGTGATCTGATCTACCTGTGAAATAGAGATTCTATAGAGCTATTGTTGGCGGCTTGTGAAATTTGCTAAGTAAAACTTATTCTCGTGGCGGCATTTAGAAATGAGTTCTGTTATTTTGTTTAATAAAGACGGTGTCTTAGCTCTAACTAAATAAAGTTTTTCTGTGAGGCACGAGTGGCACCGCTTGCTTTTGTTGCTGTAGGCCGGGGCGGTCGCTAAAATACTCCAGTTTATTATAAAATTGGTGTTGCTGTCTTTGAGTGTCCAGATATGCTTTGATAGTTCCGTGCTGAATAGTTTCTGTTCCGAAAAGAAAGTTTGTGTTGCGTGTAACGTTGCTTAAAAGTTCCTACAGTAAGTCCAATGTAATTCTCTCCGGTTGTGTCATTTTCTGTTGTTACGTTGGCGTTGTAGACGACGCTTGAAGTGAGGAAGGTTTTTTTCAGAGGGCAGTCGTTTTTTTTCCTGCAGTTACATTTGTTTTCCGTGGAGGGTGTCTTGCTTGTTTCGAGGATTTTTCTGTTGTGCCTCTTAATTATGGTTTGTAGGTTGTCTGTGCAGCTATAACTAACTATCATGTTGTTTTTGTTGAAAATTTTGCTGTACCGGTGATTTTTCGGAAAATGTTTACTGACGAGGTTCAGAAACTCTCTGTCGATGTTTGTTTGTACATTCATGCTGAAGGGCGGATTAAACCAAATTATGTTTCTTTGCCTGTTCTTGCGGCTGTTTTGTACGGTGTGAGTTACAGGTTTCTTGCGCTCAGTGTAGGTTAATTCTTCGTCGTGTCCACTTTGTTTAAGTGCACTTTCGTAGTGTGGTTTGGCTTTGTTAAAGAGTTCTTTGCTTGAGGTAATGTCGGAGATTCGTCGGCCGATGGCTGCTGGTAGGTGTTTTATTATTGTAGGTTGGAATTGGCGTCGATGTAGAGAGTTTCGTTGTTGGGCTTTCTGTATGGATAGTGGGTTCCGTCCGTAAGGTTTAGGGTGACGTCGAGGAAGTTGCAGATTTTTTGGTTTGTGCTTATAGAAATGTTCAGTCCTTGCTTCTTAAATTCTCGTGAGATGTCCTTTCTAGTCCTTTCTGATTGTGGTCCGCTTGCGTTTATTCAAACAGGAGGTATGTTCTTCATTGAATAAAGTTCTGTCTGACGAGCGCTTAGGCGCGAAACTCAGAGTAACAGAGAATCGATGCGTCATCTTTGACTCTTTCACTCGTATATACCCAGCTTTGCTACCACAGCATTGAGCACTTTATGCCAAGGTAGACTCTACCCCCACATTTATATACATCCATATGCATATATAGTTCTCAAGCTTTTCTGCTGTATGAGATAATGTGTACGCTACTTGAATGGGTCTGAAGGGGTTGTTGCCTTGCAAACCTGATATTCTGCGACTGAGGCAATTACAATGAAAGTATTGCCTAAGGCCGTTGTGGTAGTTCTCGCTAAAGATAAAACAAATGTAAGGATTTACTGCACTCTACGAATGCAGCAGAAAGGCAGAAATAAATGAGATAACTGTCTGAAATGCATAAATGGGTGGCGATTCCCAATTCCACAGAAAAATTTTAAGAAATAGATAGATAAACAGGGGAGTCATCCAGGAAACGAAGGAAATCATAATGGCCATTGCCAATATGACAATTTTTCTCGGCTGTTGATCTCGATGGTTTTGGCAACAAGACAGTTACTCTTTTGTATTTTTGTTAATTTTTCTTAATGTCCGTGCGATAATGCTACACACAACGGCCAGGACTAGAGCGAGAATGGGGATGAAAGTCATAAAAGTTGCCGTAAGAAATCTTTTATGCGTTTTCATGTGGTCGAATGTCGGTCCCCAATTCAAGATACAATACGTTTCATTTTCGTAGGGAATCAGTTTGAAGCTGTAGAAATAAGGTGCGTGGACGGCGATGGCGACAAACCACGTGCTTAGAATACTGATCAATCGCACTTTTGAGGAGATAAGTTTGGCCTTCAGTGGAAAGACGACAGCGATGAGCCTATCTATTGAGATCAAAAGAAGGCTTCCGATGGAAACCGCAAGAGAAACATCTGGGAGAAAGTAGGCAAGTTTGCATAAAATGTTTCCCAGCAGCCACGGGCGATCAACTTTCCAGGAACTCGATCCTGAAATGATCTCAACGATCTTCACAGTCATGATGGTCAAAGGGTTGTTGAAGAGGTCGGATACAGCCATGTTGAAAACAAAGTAGTTGATGGATCTTCGTAGCTGCTTTTTCTTGTAAATGACCACAAAAAGAAAGATATTTCCGAAAAACGAAACAAGGAAAATGAAAATATAAACCAAAGCTTTAGCCGTAACCTCTACAGCAGAGTCGGTTGTTATTTCACAAGCTTGGTCGGGATGACTCGAGGCTGCATGGTCGGTTGTCTGAGAGCTGTTTTCGAAGAAATGCCTCACGATTGTGTTGACAGTCATTATCTCCCTTGACACTTGTCAATCCACGAGTGAGCTATCCAAAGGTTATATTTAGGATGGTTTGTTTTAACAGCAACACTGAACTTCGTTGTAATCACTGTTTTGTTCGACCAAAGTGTTAAGGATGGGTCCTATTTAACTGAAAAATCTTCGTCTTGAAGTTAATTTTAATAGATGAATACATATACAAATAAGTTTGGGTGAACATAACAAGGTAATCATTATTGACGTCAAAGTGATCGACCCGCTAAAGAAACGACTTGCATCGGCCATTTCTATCATAGGTTGATGACGGTTCGTTCACTTATTTGCGATAATTTTGGAACTGGTAGGGGTCAAAAGGCGGAATTTTTGTCCCACGGCATAACGATATCGACTTTCCATTAAATAACACAAAAGCAGATGAAAGGGAAGCAAATTGAAAAACTAATTGAAGACTATTAAAATTTAATTTGTCGAGGAGGCCATGTTTTTCTCAGGTATTAATTGTTTTGATATCCCTCAAGTCGGAAATTCTCTGCTTAGGAACACGTGAAAATCTAGAGAATTACAAGTCATGTGGATGAGCGCCGGTGTACCAGCGGATTTGGACCCCCCTAGATTTGGACCCCACGGTCCAAATCCGCTAGCAGATACGGACCCCCCGGTCCAAATCCGCTAGCGGATATGGACCCCCCCGGTCCAAATACGCTAGCGGATTTGGACCCCCTCCGCGGATTTGGACCCCCAACAAAACTGAGTGAAAACATCGTCCTCAACGTTCTAGTAAAAATAGATGATACTTTACGTTCCAGTGCGTACTAAAGTATGTTTTTCATTCAAAACATGCGTATCGTTAATGCATACGAACTGGCATCCCGTCGGATGTTTCTTTTGACCAAGGGAAAATGCACAAGAGTTAATTTGATGTCTGGAGAGAGGTCGTTTTTGAACCTTTTCCGCGATAGTCGAACACCACTAGATTCAATAGGAGACAAACTTGTGACACTAATTTATTTTGTCATTATTCAATGCCCGAGTGTTGGGACGACATGGTTCTGTGCGAGTTGTGCGAGGAATGGTTTCACATGATTTAAGACTACCCCGGAGGGCGAGTGACTCTGCATTGTCTGCAGATCGCCAGACTCTGACGTCTTCGTAATTGTTAAGGTGTTATTTTGGATCCCTCAACAGTTAATAATCATTAAAATTAGAAAATAAGATTGAGTTCGATGTAATAGTCTCCATTTTTGTTAAGACGTTGACATTAATGTTGATTAATGTTGATTTGCATCTGAAAATAAGCTGAGAGTTCCAATAGTTCAGAATAGAAACATTTTTACTTATCATAGGCTTTACGAACGACTTGTAGTAGGAGTAGTTTCTTCGTTCTTGTTCAGAAACTGTTTATTGTTATTATTTTAGAAAATCAGACTGAGTTATTTTTCTGACTGGACGCAATAGTCTCCACTATTGTTATGACGTTTCGTATCAATGTTGATTCGCATCAGAAGAAGCAAGGATTTATCGTAACAATTTCAATAGTTCGAATGCAGTAGTTTGTTCACATCTGATTCTTACGTTTACTGTACGACTCGCTAAAATAAATGCGGTAGAATTGGAACGAAATGACTGTTTTTTTCTTTTACCTTTATTGAGGAATGTTGTGTTGCGATTGAAAAGAACATCGACAAAAAGCTTGCAAATAGAATTAGTTACCAAATATGATACAAAGGATGCTTAAAAGGAAAGTTTGGTAGGGGGGTCCAAATCTGCGAAGGGGGGTCCATATCCGCTGGCGGATTTGGACCGGGGGGGGTCCAAATCCGCTAGCAGATATGGACCGGGGGTCCAAATCCGCGGGGGGTCCAAATCCGCTGTGACACCGGACTACTGTGAGGGAGATCAGGGTTCAAGACCCAGACCGGACCCACACTCAGAGTCTTAAAATAACTGAGGAGAATGTGCTGCCTTTGCTATGATATCTGCAAGCAGTTAGACATTCTCGACTTCTTGGATAAGGACGACAAGCCGTAGGCCCCGTCTCCTGCATCTTCTCGGTACTAGTTAGTAGGGAACGTTAACAAAACCCACACGCTTGTATCAAAGAGTAGGAAACTTAGTTCCCGGTGTTGTGGTCTGTCCTAGAAGAACCTTTACGAACCTGACCGAATCCGAGCATATAAGCCTTGTAGAGAGAGAATGCTCATAACATGGTAAATATAGATATAATATAATATAAAATTTGAGTAATATGGTAATACGGTAAATATAAAACAAATAAAAATACACATAACGATTGATTAGAAAATGCCCTGTTGGGTGTCCTACCACTTTATTTTCGTTGATTTGAAAATTCTACCCAGGTAGAGACATTTGAATAAAAAGTCGGTCGCATAGGGCCATTGTAGGCGCCATTATTCTAAGTAGCCAAGTGTTTAAAACTTGCGGGAATTCATTTCGTGGCCTTGATCCTGGTTAATGCACATATGTTATTTACGAAACCAATGACTAAACGAGCCGGTGCAAAACAATCATATCTTTAAGAGGAGAGAGCGAAGAAAACAAGTAACCCTACAACACAAGTAACCCTACAACACAAACAGATGCCGACTTTAAGTATATGTGTTATTTTCGTGCACTGAATAATTACTATTAAGCAATTGACCTTTGTCATGCAAAGAAGACATTTATGAGCGGCGTTTATGGTCGCCCTGTAGTTATCGAATGGAATATATACGTAAGAAGTCATTCTAAAAAACTGTCCTTGAAAAAACGACAGATAAAAAGGAAAATTCCATTAGGCAGTAAAACAAAAAACAGACAGCCATTTATACGTAAGAAATATATATGTTCTTCTTATTGCGAAATGAATATGCCTTCATGGCAGAAGCAGGTGATTTGAGAGTTCAATGCAATGTCACGTACAGATTAATGAGAAATAAATGTATAAGTGACAACGGCATACCAAAGCAGACTCAGATGTGATACAAAGCTTCGTGAGCGGAACTTCGATAAGCAGGCGGAAAGAGCTTCGCAAGGACATTCGTTGCTCAATAATCTAGAGTATTAAGGACCAAGATGTTTTCAAATTGTACCTTGGAACAATTTGACTGTGGAAACGCTTCGGCAAACGTATCGGAGAATGCTGAGATCTCAGACGACCGAGAATGTTTTGGGAAAGAAAACAACCGGACTGAAGTATTCTTCAAAGCACTGGCTTATTCTCTCATCCTTCTTGTTTCTCTTTCTGGAAACATTTTGATCCTGATAATCACTTACAAAAACAAACAATTGCGAAAATCGGTCCACTACTTCGTGTTCAACATGGCAGTATCCGACTTGTGTATTCCTCTGACCATCATTCTCATCAGAATCGTTAACATCTCTTCGGGATCAGATTCTTGGAAAGTTGACAGTCCTAGGCTACTGGGAAACATTCTTTGCAAACTGTGTCACTTTCTTCCTGATGTTTCCCTTATTGTATCAATCGAAAGCCTACTCTTGATATCACTGGATAGATTAATGTCTGCACTGTCTCCACTAAACACCACGTTCGAGTCAGCGAAAGCACGTGTTATTGGAATTCTGTGTACGTGGATCACCGCCTCTGCAGTTCACTCTCCCTATTTTTATACCTTCAGACTGATTTCAGGGGAAGACGGAGAAACTCTTTGCGTGTTTGACTGGGAACCAGCCTTCGATCGTCAAAAAACACACAAGATATATAGCACAACAATTCACATCGCTTTTGTCATCACACCAATTTGTCTCCTAATCATTGTGTATGGGACCATTGTCTGGATCTTGAAGAAGAGAAACAACCGAAACAGGACACAACTTTCCTATCAACTACGCCGTCTAGAGCAACAACGAAGAAAAGTCATCCAAATGACGGTGGCCTTGGTAATTTGCTTCGTTTCATGCATGATCCCGACGGTTGTTTACATGTTCACTCGAATATTCCTCTGGGATTGGGATGACCAACCCATTTGTGTGTTTGAAACGGTGCTTAAGTTCATAGCTGGATTCATGGTGTTGTCTTGGAGCGCTTTGAATCCATGCATCTGCTTGATATTTACGAGGATATATCGTAAAAGCCTTAAAAGACTTTTACCAATCTTCAATTGACCTATCGGCGACTAGGAGAAGTAGATAAGAAGAGATTTTAAAATGTAAGAACAAAGAAAAAACAACAAGAAAAGCTAAGCGAAAAAAAAAAATTAAACGCGTCAGGGAATTTACCCGCTATAATGTGCCATACGTTTCCTTTTGCCGTGATAAAGGGGAAGTCATGTTTATTCTTGTGGTCTGGTTAGCCTGTCATTCATATGGAATCAATCGGTAAAACACAAAGAGTTTGTCTCTAAAGCAATGTAAATCAAACTGAAATAAAACATTTCTCTAGAAATGAAGCCGGAATAAAGAAAGTAACCTGATATTCAGATGAAAATTTGGAATTATTTTCTCTCCAATATTTAATACCCGGGAAATTTTTTGGGGGCATAGGTTTAGCCCATCTTGTCTGACAAAAAAAAAAGATATGTGACATTTGAACTGCCAAATTTCTTTGGCTATCAAATCATTGCGTTTGATAGTGTAATTAAACGTCATCTCTAGATCCATTTGTAGCTGAATTCGATTCGCCCCAAGGGCATAACAAAGTCATTTTGTTGCCTTGCTCGGCATGGCGGTTGTTTGTGAGTTTGTATATAAAGTGAAACGATAGGAAACAAAACGTCCTCCAATCGGGAATAGTTTCATCATCTCCCAGTTGACAAATCTCGGCCCTCTCCCCCCACGTGTCCAGTCTTGCGGTTATCCTTCGTTAGTCGTAGCAACGTTCTTTCACAGTCGCTCATTTTTGTAATACCGGCAATCCTCCCGACCACTTCTAGCTCCAGCTTTAAACTTAGGCAGAGGCTTCTCAGCTTAATTAATAACATGATGGTTACTGCTATAAAAAGGGTACAATGGAAAATTAAAAGTCAGGCTAAATCGTCGAGCTTCAACCATCTCGCATAGGCTCAAGGGATAGATGGGGAAATTACATTAGCCTCTGGTGGCAATACGGATTACTCATTTAATGAATTCCACCTACCCCGATTACGTGCTAACAATCAGAGTTTTACTATGGTGAGCTCGTGGATAAAGTTTGCAGAAGAGAATTATAATAATAAGTTATTGTTCTAGAAGCCAATGATCCCTGTGATTCCAAGAAACAGAATTGAGCAAAATTAGTGAATCAATACAATACAGGCTCGGATAAGATTCTAAGCGGCCACATGCATCCTGGTACGATGACGACCTCCGTTTAGCTAAGCGCATAAAACGGAGAGCACAACGTATTTTCTGGAAAACTGGTCTCGTAGTTCATAAAGACGTTTCCACAGAGGCATATATACCGGCTGAAATTATCAGTTTCTTGAAGAAGAAAAGTAAAGAGAAAAAAATAGCTAGGCTGCATGATATGAAAAACGACGAGATAAAAAAGAAAATACTTTTATTCTTGAAGAAATCGACGTTTTTTAGGCGATATCGACCGTTCAAGTGTCAGTGGACTAATAATTAATAAGTTTCATGATCAACTACGCTTTTTGCACGAGCATCGGCATAGTGCTGTCAATCGACCGTTACGGCTTTACCAGGTAGGAAAATTACCGTTCTTTTCCCAGTAATGCAACCATTTTGTCATTCAGGAAATTCATCCGAACATCAAAAGCTTGTGCTTGGATCTTTCACTGAGGCCCCTCAATCCAACTGATAACTTGACGGTTATTAGTAGATGGGAAAATTCCGTTCGTTACCGGAGGCAATACGAGCTCAAGCTTAAAACGTTTTTCACAGCCGTTTGCGATGATTTATTCTGCACTGATTCACTACTACTACATTTCAAAGTATCTACAAGTTTACCCCAAAGATTCCGACTTCTTTTTACTTACACACACCCGAGGCAGTAGTCCTTACTAAACGACAAACCGTGTAGACTCGGAGTGTAAAACTGATATCTCGAGACTAGCGACTAATTGCAGAAACGGCTCCGACCTGTGATTGGATGGTAAAAATGGTAAAGTTAAAAAGTTATATCTTAACTTCTTGCTCGTGAGTGTTGTTTAACCGTATGTCTCGAAGCGGAACAATGAAATATCAATGCGAGTGAAAACACTGACGTGTCAGACAAGAAATGGCTACTCACATTACAAAAAGACGGCAGTCTTTCCAGGTCAGCGAGGTCGTATAGCGATATTCCGGCTATGAAAAATTCATCCGCTAACAAAACTCATTTAGTCAGTTTAAGCGGACGGTCAGAGAATGGAGTAGCTTACGTGTAGCCGTACCTACCCCCCGCCCCAAAAGGTAAAACGGTTACCTCGCCTCCGTTTCACCTTGTTGGGGGAAGGGTACGGCTACACGTTGGCTAAGACTGGAGCCATTCCTGTATTTCACCGCTGACAGGAATGGCTAAATTAATTATTTTTTTTCATTTTGGCTAAATAATTTATATAATGAGATAAGAACTGAAAAAGCGTCTTATTAGGTTCTACTTATGTTGAACTCTACAATGCTTGTAAATGAAGCCCTCTTTTATTACACAGGGCCATGTAGTTTCCAAGTTTTAAAATAATGCAGCAACTGCATGTCACGTTTGGACATGCCATGCCATGTTGCGTGACCGAGATTTTTAATCTACAGTATGCTCTGCTGGAGAAACGTGGCTTGGCCACAATCGAAGGAGTTTTTTTTGTGGAAAACTGATTTTCTGGGATAATTGTTCGCATGAAGGACAAATCCATTCATCGAGCTCCTCATCTATTTTTGCACAACACCTAAAGGAAGAAAGTCGCGAATTACTTTAATTTTGCTTGGTAATTTCCAACAACTTCACTAGACCTGAAAAAGGAAAAAAAAAAACAAAAAAAACCTCTTACCAGTCATATCAGTGGCAGAAACTCTTGCACTGAATCATGTCAAGTATCTTGATTGTTTGCAGCGATGGCACAACTAATCTTCGGACAGCTTTTCGGCTATAACAAGAAGGAGTAAATGATTTTGTAAAACATTGTTCCGCTTCGAGACACACAGTTAAACAATACTCGCAAGCAAGGAGTTAAGATATAACTTATTAACTTTTACTATTTTATTATCCAATTAACAGGTCGGAGCCATTCCTGTATTTAGTCGCTAGTTATCTCTAGCCTAACCGCCATGATCCCATTCCCTCCTCGGCCAAAATTTTGGAGAACATGTACCGTAAAAACTCGACTCGTGTGTAAGCCGCCACCTATCTTTCAAGCATGATTTAGGGAGAAAAAACTCCAAAAAAGCACTATAGTAAAAAAAGTGGGTCGTTTATTTGCAGATGTTCACAATAAACTTGACCACATCTAATGGTGTGTATTTATAGCGACATTAACAAGTTAATCAACTCTGAAAATACCTTTAATTGATTTCCCTATTCTTTGTGACTGGCAACAGTTGTCATGATTGCTAAAACCCACAGCTCAAATGAAAACGTGGAATTTGAACGAAAATCAAAGGGCTATTGGAGCCAGCTCATTCATGCTATGGCTTAAGTTTGTTTTAATTTTATGGACTTGTTGGAGATATGTACGGTTGAATTCGGTTATGTGAACTCTCAAGACTAATGGAATCAATTTTCTTTTATTTTTGGGCAGTTGTGTGATAAGAAAACTTGTGCATTCGTCGTGATGAGAATTGGAAAAAAAGCGTTTTGTGGGCTGTAGGTGGTATGGGCAAACGCAGGAGTTCCTGGCAGAGGTCATTAGGCAGACAGTGTCCTTTTTGTTGGTGAGTGTGTTTGTGGGGCGGAGGTTGGGCTGGTGGGCATAATCAGGCATCAAATGTTGCTCTAGTAGCAAAATATTAGTGACACTCATCTTTCACGATCATTTGCACTATTGTGAAATATTCCTTGCCGTTTCTTGATATCTTTTGTTTTTAACAAAGCGGCCATTGCATTTGGTTTTTAACAAAGCGGCCACAATAGCTCTTAGTAGAATTTCAAGCCTTCATATAATCTGATTTTCACATATTAATATTTGCTTAGTCACCAAACAGATGAGAGATAAAACCTCTAGAAAAGTAAAAAACGGTTAGTCACGAAAGCAATGCTTCGCTTTTCCCTATTAAAATTCGCCGGTTCCTCGTGTAAGCCAATAACAATATAAAGCACATAAATGAAAATCAGTGCGTGTACACCCCTGAACGTTGAAAATATATCAAGTCGAAGGAACAGTTTTGGTCTCGGTCCGCACGTTTGTCATCAAAATGAGCACATATCGGTTAAAAGGATGAAATGTACAGACCACGTACAACGCTGTCAATTGTTTCTCGAATATTGCGCGTGTCAAATATTCAATATGACACCTCATTTACATCCACATCTACATCAACTTTTATTAAGTTGGTAAATTCTGTACAGACATCACACCAACCAACTCGCGTGCAAAGTGGGAAGACTATATGAAGGCTTGAAATTATATTAAGAACGACTGTGATCAAGAAACGGGCAGGGAATACTCCTCAATAGGGAAAATAATCGGGAAAGATGATGGCGGAACAGCGATTGCGTGACGCTCGGCAAGTTGTAAGATGATATGCTATCAGGTATCAGACGGAGAAACATTAAAAATTCTCAGTCTGCATTTTGCACCCAGTCTGCAGTCTGCATTTTGTACCTAGTCTGTATTTTAAACCATAAAAACACTTTATTTCTTTCCACGAGAGTTTCTGAGCTACATCGAAATTAATTTTGACTTTCAACAAGTGGGGAGGGGTAGCATGCGAGACTACTTCCGTTCGCGGTTCACAATGCAACTTCAGTCAACAGAATACAACTTCCGCCCACGGTCGACAACTTCGTCAACATCTGCTTCACCACGATACCTCATTCATCGCTTTCAGCGTGTAACGTGCAAGAGCACGATGCAAAAAGTTTGCCACGCGGAAAGTCTAGACTCTAGAGACAAATAATGGTCTCGTCTATAAACCGCACCCGCGATTTTTGGCCCAAAACTTAAACAAAAAGGTCTGGCTTCTACACGAGTCTCTGCCGTATTTTCCTCTGTAAAACGTTTGCTGGTTTCACCAGAATGATCAAGTCCGACTTATCTTTCTTAGTGAAATTAGCTGGTTTATTTGTTTTGTTTTAGTTTGTATTTGTTTTTAATTTTCTATTGTCTTCCGATGTTATTTAACGAAAAAGGAAAAAATTTAAGTTGCCTCAAACTTGAATCGTGACTTGATGTTGACTTGGGCTTAAAGTAGACTCGTCCAATGGTATAACAAATGTCTCTATACCTTCATTGTCACTTTTCCTGTCACTTTCTTTGTCACTGTTAGTCTGACAGTTAATGTCACTGTTTATGCCACGATCACCACCCTCACTGTCCTCATCAGTGTCACTTTCTAAGTCTCCCTTAACGACACTGTTGACAGCTAACAAGTTGTTATCCTAGCGGTTATCCTTGCCGAAAATGGTATGGGTCAATGTGAAAGATACGCTCTAGTAAACTTCATACTTTTTTTAGGCTGTTGTCGATTGCCATCAAATCTTGCCTATTGTCAGCGGTGGTCAATGATATCTTGAAAGTGGTTGAAATTAAAAAACCACGGAGAAATCCCAGTCAACAAAATTTGAAGATTTACTTTAATCAACACTGGGATGTAGAAACTACGGTGTAGGTTGAAACAAAACTTCAAAATAACACACGTTGAGAGTGATAGGATTGCAATTCATCTGTAGGTCAAATGAAATGTATTTCGTTAAAAGAGTGATCAGATTCCATCACGCGAAACATGAAACCTCCGAAACTTTTTCTCAATCATGATCAGGGCTAAAAAGAACGGAAATCTGAAAACCCAAAGAAAGAAAGTGCATGCTCCAAATGGAGTGAACAGTCTGAGAGTATTAAATCAAAGTAATTCCCACTATGGGTTAAAATAAATAAAAGACATACCACAAAACGGAAAAAAAAAGAACTTTGCCAGACGCCTCCAATTTTTAAGTAAGCATTCTTCAAGGACCGATAGGACCCAAACAAAAGTACATTAAAGCAAAAAACAAAAGATTAGCAATAACATGAACAAGTCAAAGACAACTTAATGAAACAACCACATTTATTATAAAAATAGAAGTCATAATTAAGTCATCTGATTAAAAATTGGCAATCTGATTCTTAAAGCAAATGGAATTCTAGCACATAAAAGTCGAGAAGACGGCAACTCATTAAAGCCGTTATAGCTTCTTCTGACCTAATTACCAATGAGCATTTCACTCCAGCATTACAACGATTTTTGTATTATATCAATTTTCTAAATAAAAAATTTTTTTATCTTATAATTCCAAGCCAGACTTTGTAGTTAAAGTAACATTTGCAACACTTTTATGGTACATAAACGAAAAATAATAGATCTGTGACCTTGAGTATCATGCACCTATAAAAATTTCTAGCAATGACATACAATTCTTTTGTTTGCTTATTACATCAACCTGACGAAGATAGAGGTTTATCGCTTGCATCATCTTAAGGGTTACTCAAGTATGGTATGTCTGTTCCACATTCAAAACTAGCATAATTTAGATGCAAAGTGGGTAGAAAACTTAATTTCATTTTGTTTCTGGTAAGAGCGGAAGGTCTTGGAGCAGTTTCAGTTCAACTAATTATCATTTAATCTTCCTAAATGGATGAAACAATTACAAACAAACAGACAAAACATGTAATGTGCACACAACACTGTGAAATCAAATAGGAATGTCTCACTGTAAAATGATGTGAACTGAAGCAAGGAAAAAGCGGGGGATCTGAGTGGTGAAACAGCTGTGTGCAAAATGCATGCTGCCTGGAAAAACGAAGTAAAACAAAACCATATCAGTTGAGGCAGTTCTGAAATACTCCCTACTTCTAACAATCCGTACTAGAGACTTGACATGTGTCACCGTGAATGGATTGGTGTTTGAATCATAATGTTTAGGATTCCAAATACACTTCAGCGTTTAGAGAATCTAAGTAATTAGCTTCAAATTCTTTATAAATTTTACTGTAAGTACACCATAAAAGTGGAACATTGAATCTTCTTCACAAAAGAAACACTTCTTGTGCTTCTTTACAACCATAAGAGCCAAATATCTTAAAGTCAACGATAAGTTGTTATACACCACCCTGTTAAACTTCATAAGCACCATCATGTGTATTGTGCCTTTCCTCTTTCAACATATGCTAGAAAAAAACACAACTTATATTAAGAACGACACGATTGAAAAACTTTCATGCTATAACTGGTCGGGGAAAGATGAAAAACACTTTGCGGGTAAGCTCAAAGTTATTAAGTACAAAAATATATCAACATAATTAACCATTTCAAAATCAGGTAATATTCAAAGAAATTAAATTTAGTGCCGATTGACCCATTAAAAACTTAAGAGGATGACATGGAATTCATAAGTGAATCTCAAGGAAAAGTGTCAACAGCTTACTGTAAGTGAATCAAGCTCCTGAGAGAAAGCTCCTATTGTCCCTGTTACTTGGTCATCACCCTAAAAAGTATTAATGACAACTAATTAATACCAAAGCTGTGAGCCATGCATCCATCTTTTAATTTTATAAAGAAGTCGTTGTTTGTATATGGGAATGTAGCGAAACATAACGGTTTTTCTTTGAATAAATCCACAATTTGTTCTTTTTCCTGGAACGTGGTGTCTGTACTTTTTTTTAATGTCAATATGAAAGAGAAATAACTTGATACATGTAATTCACGTTAATCTGGAGGCAGAAAACAAATTCATTTCTTCAGCAATCTCTTCTATTCATTTTATTTAACCTGCTTCGACACAAGAACATATTAAGAGTTTTTGTGGTAGCATGTTAATAATTATATAGCTTTAAATGACACACTTAATGATAAAAATGATAAACCTGAATTTCCTTATCTTCATCACGTTTTATTCTTGATTGTAAGCCAGACTCATCATTTCGCTCAGCTGAGCGTCTACTTCGCTGTACCACAAATGTCGTCAAAGCTGGAGGAACCTCTAGGTCCATAGGACATACATAGTCATCCAGTTCTACATCCCCCTTCCCACGCTTTCGTAGTGCACTAAATGACGATGTTCTTCGGACAATCTACCAAAGTGATGCAAGTCTTGTTTATTCTAATAACTACCTCAACGCAGGTGGAATGTCTATTCCAACCATTTCCACCCAGAACAATTGAAACATTTACCACGAAAAGTCAACCAGTTACTTCATCCTACCAACCCTGTATACTGGTATCTCAATCTCAGAGAGGATTCAGTGTATTAAATAAGAAAAAAAAATCACATGCAATCAGTAGCCATGGTGAATATAAAAATTGCACCAGAGGAACCAAAACAAGCATGATATAGCCCTTGAAAAGTAGTACTATCCATTCCATTTTCAACAAGACCTCTTTATTTAAATGTAACATAAACGAAACACCACACTGATTCAGTGAATACCTTATGCTTAATTCCTGGCATGAGAGGCTGAAACAACGGGTCACCCGCTACCTCTTCCTTCACTTTATGACATGCAGTCCCAACAAGGGATTGGAAATGAGTAGCCAAGTGTCGCCGAAGAAGTGTTTTACTGCTTGGTATGGACAGTAATGCTGCCAAGCTCTCTGCAGTAAAACGTGGCTCCAGTATCTACATTAATAACAGCACAGCCATAAGTGTGATTTACCCATGACAGTTAATATCATTAATCATTCAACATGAAACTTACAACATACAAAGGATACATTGTTAAATTTTACACTCGAAGTACTCGACTCAGTTTGCAGATACTTTCCAAGATAATCAGTATTGAGAAAGATGTTCTTTGTCTTGTCACGCGGGACAAAGAAAAAGTTCTTATTTCTCAGTTACTATTTGAGTATATCGAATATTTGAACCTTGTGCGTCAGCGTTTTTTGTTCTCTGCCGATGTAAAAGGGAATAACTATTAATTTGTGAGGTCTGTTGGCACTTTTAAAATAACAATTAACTAATTCGCCTTGGGCCAGTTTTATTTAAATTGTACTTTACTTTTGTAGATTTTAGAGAGAGAGAGATCTCAACTTAAAATATTTTATCATTGTTACCATAATTGTAGGTTATTTCACGGTGGGTGAGCGCGTACGATTTTTATTCACAACAAGTGAATGAAAATCGTACAAGCGAACTAACCGTGAAATAACTTATTTATTACATACATACCGAGATTCATAAGCGAAAAGAACTCAAAGATAACATATCTTTATATTCTTTCAAAGGAAAACAACGCGCGGTCAGGCCGCCTCACAGTTCGAGAGTTGCACCAAAATGGCTTCCTTGTAAAATTCTTTACATTTAAATTATCAAGCAAAAATGCCGTTAAAAGGTTAGAATAAACTAGTTAGAATAAAATAAGACATCCTGAAAATATGTTGAAATAGTTATACGGAAGTTAAAAATTTGAAATTCAGAAGTGAAAACCCGAGACTTTCCGTCTTAGATCCCTCTGCTTTGACAGAAGCGCTTTCCGAGTTTGCTCGAACTGGACGTCTTTCGTAAGGCAAAGTCCATAGTTTTTTTCCTTCAAATGGCGCTCAAAGCTAACGAAGAATGCCCTTAAGGGATTAGGTTCGTATTCCTCGTTGTCTTCTTTTTTGCGAACCGTTATAAGGAACTCGCTAAGAAACTTGTTCAGCTCTTGAGGAGTTAATTCGTCCATTTGTCTCATCTCGCCTTTTAAAACAAGAAATTCGTGAAACAGAGCAACATCGTGTTTGGTCTTTTACTTGATGTTTTCATTTTCCTGTCTGTCTATGAACTCTTCTACTGATGAATCTAAGCTCTGAAAACGGTTAGTCTGATTTGAAGCCATCTTTCTAAAGAAAAATGAACCTAAGCTCTTAGGGCCTGTTTACATGGAGGTTGGGGACCCCAGGTAGGTGAGGTAACCCGCCTAGCCGTGGTCAAAAAATAAAACGCGTTTACATGCAATCTTACAACCCCGGGGTGCTGGAGTGAGGTTTCTTGAGGTTGTTGTTGCGCTTGCAATTAAGGAGTTTGAGCAGAGGCATCCCAAGCTCACATCTCGAAAACGACGAAAGATTGATTCTCGGAACATATGTATTTATTAATGAAAGCGTCACGCGTTGTGTTACGCGGTGTTTGGTTTCGCGAGGAACCGTTGACTTAATACGTTATACGGAATAGTTTGGGAAACCAAATATGGTCGATTTACGACGCTAAATATTCCGAAATGTGAACATTTTACACTCCTTGTGTGTCCGTTGCGATTTCTGGTGATTTCTGCTATGAGACAGCTAGGAAATGTACAAAGTTTTAACACATACATGTTTTGAGCTCTTTGCCATGAACGCGACCCCGGCTAGACGGGTTACCCCACTTTGACACGTTTACATAGCAAATCGTCACCCCGGCTGACAGGGTTACTCTACCTGGCAGACCGGGTAACCCGCCTAGGCGGGTCACCCCACCTATCATGTAAATGTGATCAAAATAAAAGAAGAAATTATATAGACAGGCGGGTCACCCCTCCTTGGCGGGTTACCTCACCTACCTGGGGTCCCCCACCTTCATGTAAACAGGCCCTTAAAAATGTGTTACTTGTCTGTCGAGAGGAGCGGCAAGCGAGCGACACGGTTTTGTTCACGAGTGAAAATAATGATATAGCCAATCAGAGCGTCGATACGTCGTTTTTCACTAGGGAAAAAATCGTATGACCAATTACAACCTCTTCTCTAGCGCGAAGAGACTATTTTTATCTCGATGCTTTTTGGCGCGTAAATCTCGGTAGGTATATAATAATTATAACTACCACCATCATTACTGTTGGTATTATCATTATTCATGTAATAGTGTAGTTTGATCGTCCGGGTTACCCCCAGGTCAAACCATTTACTGTATTATTATTCATAGAATGCATATCTTTACCATCAGTGATCCATGTACACCACTTCCTCGGAGATTGGGTGCATACTCCGCTAAATCGACCAAGCGCAACCATTCTGTGACTCGACTGTTGGTCCATAACAGTACATCAGCACCTTTAAACCATGACTGATTAATACAGCAAAATAGGGTATTAGTATCAAAGTTTGCAAATAAAACTAAGCACTGTTACAGTGCTGACACTCACAATTGTCAGGAATTCTTACGCAAGAAATTAAATTAAAAGAAAGCCAAGATATTTCAATGCCACTGACGTTGCACGCTACAGCCAGTAAAGTTTAGCAATGTATGGAACTGACCTCATCCACAGGATGCCTCTTGAGACAGTTTGGATGGAAATTGTGTAACCTGTTCCAAAATAGCAAGGAAGATGACAGTCGACTATTGTTTTAGTTACAGAAACTTTAAATGCATTAAATGTATACATAGCCAGCTTTATTATTCAAGATAGGTGAAAACTAAATAATAAGGAAAAAGAAAACACAGGTTATCATGTGCTTTCAATTTCAATGACACTATACCCAGAACAAATGCGTGAATGTGATTCCACTTATCAAATTCTTACTGTTACTGAGAACGGCCTGTTAATTCATGACGTGTATCTTTAAGGCAGACTATATCTCCCTCTTTAGTTGTACTTGAATTCCCCGTTAAAATAAACCAACAACAACAAATAGAAGCACTGAACAACAAGCAGTGCATGGAGAGACGTTGGATCTGATAGGAGGAATTAAGACAACTAAAAACACACAGGATAACACTAAGTGGGGCTTTAATCAAAAACAGGTCAATGGATGGTACTTGCTTATCCATCTAATGAAACCTGATGTACCCACCATAATTTGTTGCAATGGTGTCAAGAAAATTCCAGTGAGCATTTCTTTTCGTTTTTATCTATCTAATTTGCCGGAACGAGTTTGATTCATAAATGCGTAGATGCCTTTAATGAAATAAATTCGGTAAAAACTAATCATAATTTCACACTATTGTTCACATTGGTTAATATTAATCAGAATAATTTAACAGTCCTTACAGTAGGTGATAAACATATAAACCAGGAGTGACAAGAAACACTGCAATTGCCGGTATAGGAGATATCAGTTAGGGCCCCTGGCGCTGTACTGAACAAAATTAATCATAGAATTAACAAAATGTACAATCATCACCTGAGGCACTGTATCGCTCTCTTCAAAGTGATGTGGTGAAGTGTGTTGTGCACTTTGAGGTGTAGCAAGTCACTCTGAACAGCAAAAACAAGACATATATGCTACAAAAGGTAACTTAAAGTATTCTAAAAAAAAAAGATATTCAATGCACCAAAGACATTGAATGCAATCTGTCCATAAATTTCATTAGAAAATACTTACCTAAAAATAGCTGCCAAGGACTTAAGAGCTAATGTCAACATACATCAGACAAACAGCGGCAAGTCGCCCTAATTCGTTTTCTCTCCTACTTTCATATTTTGTAGCCCAACATGTCCTAATTGTGGTGTGGTTTTTTTGTGAAAATTACTTTAGTTTTTGAGAAATGAGTTTTTTCGTTCGACCGCTCAAATATGCAAATTTTCACCCTGAATATTGCCCGAGTTGTGTGATCTCGTGTAACGAATTTACTCGACCTCCGGTATTTCTGTGACAAGAAACACTGCAATTGCCGGTATAGGAGATATCAGTTAGATATCCGGTATAGGATATATCAGGGAGATATCTGTCGGCATAATCCTTTGTTTTATCATCTAAACTTAATCTCCTGTCATTGCAAGTCAATGCCAGTAAACGGTGGCGACAAGTAGGCACACCATGTATATTTCATAGTCGCTAGCATGTAAATGTTGCCGGACTTTGAGTTCATCTCACGATAGAACAACACAAATACACAAGGAAATTTTTACAGTAACTTTATAACCATCCTTTTGTCCTTTAAAAGCTAGAAGTTCAGTAGATTCTGTCATTTTGGTCATTGTTAAAACTGTCTGTTTTGATGCTACTTTTCAACATAGAAAAAGTATGTCGGATAAAAATATTCACCAAAAAAAAAATATTTCTTTGCCAGCTTCAATAATGACAAGGGATTAAGTTTAGATGATAAAACAAAGGATTATGCCGACAGAAATACCGGAGGTCAAGTAAATTCGTTACATGAGGTCACACAACTCAGGTAATATTCAGGGTGAAAATTTGCATATTTGAGAGGTCGAACGAAAAATATCATTTCTCGAAAACTAAAATATGTTTTCACAAAAAAACTACACCACAATTATTAGGACATATTGGGCTACTAAATATGAAAGTTGGAGAGAGAACGAATTTAGGGCGACTTGCCACACCATTTCAAATTTGTTGGGTGGATGCTGACATCCTCTCTTAAATTGGAATTCTGTTCTAAGTATTCAAATGTACATTTTTTTTAAAAATGCAAAGCATCCCATCATATTCAAATCCTGGATGTCAGCTAGATATTAGTTCAATGGCATGGCTACCTGCTACCCGCAATTCATAGTGCTAACATGATACTACCTCCAACAGGATATCATTACTTACATATGTGAGATAGTTTAGCATATGGCCATCAACGGAACCCTCACTAAAGGAGTCTTTATACTGTGGCAAGCCAATGTCATCTAGCCAACCTGACATAACACAATGAAAAAAACAGTTGTTGAGGACCAGCTAACCAGTCATAGTGCTTTGGGAATGTACATTTTTTTTTTCATTATCCAAGTTAAAATTACAGTTTTTATAAAGCATTACCTGTTAGAAGTTGCATTTATTATCTGAAAATATTGTGGGGTGTTCAATTCTTCAGACTGGCTAATGATCATACTATACAACTAATTTTCCCTTTTTTTAAGGATTAAAATGAATAAAAACACATTGGTAAAGGTATTTAACTTTGTACTAAATTTGTGTTCATGTACTTGTTGTAGTTGTACTGTACCTAGCACCCAGTGGTTACTCAGCCTCCCCATCACATCAGCTCCATCTGAAACTAATGCCTAAACAGATGCAACAAGCAACACACAATCTAGTCAACGCAGATATCACTTTAGTACAGTCAGTTTGGAAAAGAGAAAGGGTGACTTAAAGTAAAGAGCCCAAAATGCTGATAAATCATCAATGTGTGACTTGAATCAATAACCTAATGAATTTTACATTTACATTGAAGATACTGAAGATAGTAATTTTATTTCAAACTTTGGTGTATGTGCTGCAGGTGTACTAACAGAAATTATTATTATACTATTATCGTTATTTCCCTATGCTTGCTATTATTATTACCAGTCCCCTCTACCATGGATGTTTTTAATAACCAGAGGATAATCAATTAACCTGAAGTGCTAACTGTAGTTTCTTCCTATGGAGTGGATTCTTCAATCCCATGTCTTTCTCAAGCTGAGCTGGTGATGCTTTAAGTAGGTCCTGACCACATGTTATCACTCTTCCACATTGCACTGAATAGTGTCCTAGGCCAAGGTCATCAAGCCAACTTAGCACCATTTGTCTACTCCACTGACTAAATGGAAGCTCTAATTGGTCACTAGAGACATGAATCATATCCATCTCTTACCATGATGTAACAAATACTTATTGATATTTATTATAAATTCTTCTGGTCAAATATGTTGATGGAAGGATACACCCTTAAGCAAAGCTTTGACTTATTTTCCTTTGAAAAGAACAAAAACTGACAACCTCAAACTAACAGTTGACAATTATTAGATATTTCATTACATAGTATCCTTTTGTCTTATCAAGATGGGTGGATTATCAACATATACCAAAAAAAAAGTCTCTTCCAACTTTTGTAAGCACATATTTGCCTTTTGCTTAATCAAAGTAGCTTGAAATTTTTCGTTTCTGTGTTTGTGTATTTTTTTACCTTTTCTTTCCTTCACTATGTATTTTTCCTCATGCAACACTTAATTGAGTCACCTACATTTTATTTTTGAAATATGATAAATAGAGAGTAACCTCTGGTACAGTATGAGAGACGTACACTAAGCTTCTTGAGATTCCAGAGTAACTTTCTACTTTTGTGTATTCAGCATTTTTATTTATTTCCTTTTTTTTTTTGTAATTTTGTATTTCTTTCTATGAGAAATTCATGTTATAATAAGAATAAAAAATTATGAAATAATGTGAAATTAAAACAATATAAAGATCATTTGGAGAAAGGATAAACCCATTAACAAATACATTTTCTTACGAAAAAAAAGCTTTATAGTTATGGAAAACAACCATATCTTTAAAATTTCTTTCTTGGGTCCATATGAAAAGAAAAAGCTGGTTTTCCTAATTAACTTCAATAACTGAAGCCACACAGTTAACATTAGAAATGTTTTCTCTCAAATCAACAATATCAGCAATCTCCCAGATGCACCTTGGTTGTTTTTCTACACCCTTTGGAAGTTGGATGTTTTTATTGTGAATATTTCCCTCTACTTAACTTTGAAACCATACAGGATGTCTATCTATTAATATTCATACTCTACTTTGCACCTGTATCACCTAATCACAAATAAATGCACAACCCCTCTACCACTGTAGATTACACAGCTTACACAAACTGAGCTGCTTAAGTGTTATTTCATAACATGTCATCACATCCACATATATTCATAACATAGAAAGCAATGCACTAACATACAAGAATGAGTAAAATAGAAAACAAGCAGTTAAAACTAACAACAATGACACATCATCTAAGATAGCTTCCACACAGATACAATGATTACTTTAAGTGAACCAGACAGTCTATTCTTTTCTAAATCCTACAATTCCAGTGAGAAATTCACCTTATCTCTTTAATCCCAAAGCAAATGACAAAGGCCTAACACTTAAGTTTTTAACAGTGGCCAATTTACATCATCAATAGTTAAGAGTTAAAAAGGCAATTTTGCAACTAACATATATCATTTGTAAACACTGAGATTATGATGCACAGCAAGTAGTGAGTTCACATGCTTTACCCATAATCACTGTGACTGAAGCCTGTGTAACTCTTCAGATCAACAGGCTCTACAACAGCCAGCCTGTCAGCAGGGTTCATCCCCAGGGATTTTGTCCTTCGTAGCCTACAATAAAATAAAAGGTTACTTTTCTAGGATAAACTCAGTGGTAAGAGAAAATCACAGTTGAATCAAAATCATTATAAGTTAAGGAGACTCTTTTAGGGACACTTTGTTGTATATCTCACAAAAATAACAGACTGAATGTACAAGCATTAAGTTCTAATGCACAGGAAAAATTTAAAACAATTAAAACAAAACAAAAACAAAAACAAAAAATTATATTTCACAAAACAATTTTCTAAAGCTATGGGAGACCAATGCTGACTCTGCCCTTTTTACTACGATAAGTTATTTAAAACTTAAGTAAGGCTGCCGTATCTTTTAGGCCCTTAATGGTCATTATGGGCAGCTTGAACACTCTCCATTTTTATGTAATATATTATTTTTGTATCCTGTAAGTTAATGTTGGGTACAAATGAAGTTGTTGGTAATTTTCAGCAAATTATTTCTCTAATCCACAACAAAGGAGACTATCTTTGTGCAAGAGGAAGCCAATGAGAAAACAATCAACCAATACATCAATCAATGTAAATGTATTAAACGTAGTCAGTACACTTAGCAAAAGAGCTAGTTTGCAGGTAGGCCTCAAAAAAAAAAAAAGAGAAATAAAGGAAAAAATAAAAGCCTTTTGAGGGTGTATAAATTAAAGCTAAGTTAAGATTAAAAACTAACTAATATTAAAATATAAAACTTCAACAATGTTTTGTCAGACTAAGTTTAAAAATGTAGAAAAATATGAACATTATAAAAATGGTAAAAATTGATTAAGAATAGACCCACATCGCACTCAGTGTCCTGTGAGATTTGATTTTTTTTGAGTTGTTTTTAAAAGTAGTGTATGTTTGAACCCTCCAAGACATGTCTAATATAGTGTTCCACAATTTCAATGAACACATCTCCATGATCTTAAGCTGAAAGTTGATCATATTACTTTTTGAAAGGACATTATTGTTTGCTTCAAGTTTCCTCATTACCTTGAGAACTTCTGTTGGATTTGTATTGCTTAGCAACACATTTAGCCTGTTTGCTAGGTTTTTGATATGAGCAATCTGCTAGATGATCATTTTGATTTTGTTATTTCGTACTTTGAGTATAACTTGTGAAAAAATTGTTTAATGTTTTAATACATCTTGAGGATTCTTGATGATTTTATCGCCCTCCTTTCATGTGATTCCACTATTGTCTACAGTCTTTTGAGAGTTAACATAAGGCTTTATGGTGTGCTAAAACATCTTTTGATCTGTATATTTTTCCCAACACAGCTTCTCAAAATATTTGCATATAGATTTCTTCTCATGCTAACTATTTTGTTTCACATAAGATGGTAGTTCTACCAGTCACTCTGATTTAGTGATCTATTAAATTTTTCTTTGGCCAATTTCATTCAACCATTCCTCTCCAAATTTCCAGAGTGATAAACTTCAATTCTTCTAAAGATTGTTAATTGAAATATCTCATTCACTGCGAATGTTCATCTCACACCTACTTGTATAACATCTCCTGGCACCAGTAGACATTGTCCACATCATCAAAAACTTATGAAGCATGAAAAGGAACTTTACTCTTTCTGTAAAGATCTTTCTGAAAATAACAGTAAGGAAGAATGCATGTGCTGATGCTTACTTAGTAATTGCTTTTCCAAATTTACTAAAGCTTGTTTTCTTTTCTTCATCATGATTCTGGTAGTTGATGTTTCCCTGTTCTCTGGAGGTTTCCTTCAATAGTATGAAACAAAATGCAATTTTATTTACATGAACATGGGTATAACATAACAAGAGTCATAGAACTGTCAACTGAGTTTGGGTATTACAAGACCTTGAAAGGCTCAAGTCAATAATGACAGAGGAGTTCTCCAAGCCTTTCTGGGGGTATCCAGTCAACTCGCCAATGGACCAACTCGCCGATGCCAACTCGCCGACGTATAAAATCAAGTAGAGACGTCGGCGAGTTATAACACTGGTGAACATTGATGAACATCAAACAGAAGCTTGAACATTGATGAACATCACCAATGACTATAATAACTTAACACGCAAACGAAAAAGTTTATAAAGATATATAAAGAATAAAGTTTACAAAGAACAAAGTTTATAAAGATATCAAGGCGAATAAAGCGAAGTAAACATCGCCAATGACTATATCCGCTTCAGACGCGAACGAGATAATTGTGTGACGACAACAACACCGTTTGTGTGTTGACTTTTTACCAAGCAACTTGACTTAAATAAATAAGACAGATTGACATGAGACCCTTATAAACTTTGTTGCAAATAAAAAGAACTGCTTTTTACTAAAGATCTTGTCTAGAAAGCCAAGTTTTCTTTAAAAAATCTGAGTGATTGACATGATGAGTCTTTACGGTGTTGTTGTCACACAATAACTTGTTCGTGTCTAAAGCAGATATAGTCATTGGTGATGTTTACTTTACTTTATTCGCCTTGAGATCCCTTTAAACTTTGTTGCAAATAAAAAGAATTGATTTTTATTAAAGATCTTGTCTAGAAAGCCAAGTTTCCTTAAAAAATCTGACCGATTATCATGATGGGTCTTTAAAGGGTATCCGGACAACTCACCCCCTGGACAATTAGCCCCAGACGACTAGCCCCCAGTCTCTGGACGATTAGCCCCCAGCATTTGGACGATTAGCCCCCAGTCTCTGGACTATTAGCCCCCAACCCACCAACCTTGAAATAAACTATGTTCTTGCCCTTTACTTTTTACGAACGTTTCCCTATCATATATTATGAAATAAACAATGTTCTTGTTATTTGCTTTTTACGAACATTTCTCTGCCATGCGTGTTAAATTATAAAGTAAACTACGTTCTTGCTGTCTTGTTGTTTGCTTGTTATGAACGTTTCTCTGCCGTGCATATTGAATTATAAAGTGAACTGTGTTCTTTCTGTTTATATATTCTACAAAAATGAACTGTGTTCTTTCTGTTTACATACTTTACGAATGTTTCTCCGTCATGTTGTTTAAATAGGAAAGGAAAGAAACCAGGGACGAAACTTCGAAACTTTAATTTATTGGCGACTACTTGTTAATGTCAATCGGGTGTGTCGCAGGCAGATTACTGCAACGCTGTTAAAACCGGTGCGTCTATCAACTGGCGCTGCTTAACCTGTGACTTCCCTCAGGCCAAAAGCACTGCTCTCAGTGAAAATTTAAGTGAAATCTCAGCATCTACCAATCCTGACGCTGATTTCGACTCAGAGGAAACTACTAGAGGGTTGGCACAATGGACTGAACTGGCGCGCCAAAGGACAATCACAGCTGCCCCTGTAAATCCTGATCCAGGTACTTCACCGGGAAGCTACACTGGTCAGCATGCAGATCCGTCTGATTTCAGACAAAAAGCTGAAGAGACATCAGCGGTCAAGCTACCGGACCATGCAGAGAAGACTCTTTGACCTCTGGAGTCAATACGAAGACGGCCTAAGGATTTCAAAGGAGCTTCTGGAGGCCTGTGCTCACCTCGTACAACCCATGTAATTTAAATTGAGTAAATGTTAATATAGATAGACATTCACACAAAAAAGGGCTCCTTTAGGAGCCACAAACTCATAAAAGTCAATGACCAACAAATGAACGTAACTTCTCCTTTACCTAAACTAAGACTGGGGGCTAATTGTCCAGGGACTGGGGGCTAATCGTCCAAAGACGGGGGGCTAATCGTCCAGAGACTGGGGGCTAATCGTCTGGGGCTAATCGTCCAGGGGGCGAGTTGCCTGACATTCCTTTACAGTGTTGTTGTCACACAATAACTCGTTCGCGTCTGAAGCAGTTAGAGTCATTGGTGATGTTTACTTCGCTTTATTCGCCTTGAGATCCTTATGAACTTTGTTGCAAACAGAAAGAATTGCTTTTTACTAAAGATCTTGTCTAGAGAGCTAAGTTTTCTTTAAAAAATCTGAGCAATTGACATGATGAGTCTTCACGGCGTTGTTGTCACACAATTTATCTCATTCGCGTCTTAAGCTGTTATAGTCATTGGTGATGTTCACCAATGTTCACCAATGTTCACCAATGTTTAAGCTTCTGTCTGATGTTCACCAATGTTCACCAGCGTTTTTTACTAAATATTGTTTACTTTTCTGTATGTTTAACTTCTAATAAGTTGTATTGGATTGAGGACCAACTCGCCGACGTCTCTACTCGATTTTATACGTTGGCGAGTTGGCGTCGGCGAGTTGGTCCATCGGCTAGTTGACCATAATTCTTTCTGGGAGTGCACAGAAGTGACTGACTTTTTTTTCCTCTGATACTAGCATAGTGTCATATCTTTAAGCAGGAATTCCCAATGAGAAATAAATCATCATGATATGCATGACTGTATGTTGAATATGACTGTTTATGAAAACGAAAACAATCTTTGCAGTAATAAACACGCCTAAAGCAGTTGTTAAAATAAGGCTTGAACCCATGACCTCTGCAATACCACTGCCATGCTCTACCAATTGAGCTGACATGCTAACTGGTTGCTGGGTGTTATGTTACTTTGCTGTAAACCCAGATTAAGAAATGAATATGAAAGTGATCTTCCCAGTAATGAACACTACCTAAGCAGTAGTGAAAACAGATTATTAATATAGACTTCAGGCCCTTGTTACATCTGAAGAAAATAACCACTGGCTTGTAGTAACTAAAAGAGTACTTATTTCTCCATTCTACATAGAGACATCTCTAATGACTGGCAAAAAACGGCACAACTTTATCCTTCTGAAAAAGGTCTTTTGGGTTGAAGAGAGTAAACAAGGATAGGCTTGAGCAAACAACAGTGTCAAAGTCAGAAAAGGCAAGCTTCTAAGTAAATCTTAAATTCTTGGAAAAGACTAATTTCTTAGATTGACACATATTCATCTTTCTTCCTCTTGATATCTGAAAAATGTTGTTAAATTAACTTTCTGTAGTATTTAGATTTACTACAATCTTGGCTGAAACATGGCTTAAATTTCAGCAATCACAAATTAAACACTCATTTTAGAGCACTCACTTTCTAGTGACCTTAAGATTGTCAACCTATGAGAGTTCTGAGGGTACATGTAGTTTAAGTAAGGAGGATGACCATCTATGTATGAAATTTTATAAAAAGAAAGGATCTAGATGAAGTAATTAAAAGAACCAATTGTACATGTAAAAAATATGATGTACCTTAACTTGTGAATACTTGTTTCCTTCACATTCTGTTGCAGCTGTAAGGAAAAGTAATTTTATTAGTATGCAAAATGGTAAAATTTGATAAAAAACACCTTTTACCACTGTCTTATAATTACATGCACAATAAAAAGCAAATGTACACATATCCACACAGTTAACTTACAAAATCTAGTAGTTTTATTATGAATTTACGTTCACTTAACTGAAACAATATTACCTAAGTTAGGTTCACTTGAGCTTTTAGGACCTCTTAACTTCATCAGTCCTTTGCCAAATGATGCCCTAATTCCATGCCTTTTCCTATTTGCAGGACTAGCTGGAGGTGTTTCTGTCTTTAGTGCTCTTAAGCTAGGTGTCACTGGATTGTTTACAGCTTGGGTGTATGATTCTGGAACAAAACAAATTAAAATTATAATATAATCTGAATTCATGATATTGTCATGTGCTTAACCAGCTACTGTTTGCAAATAGAGTAACAAAAGAGAAAACCTTTTTTTTTTCTCTAAATAATAACATAGAAACAAATGTATAATGATTAACAATAGAATAATGAGAAGTTGGTCTCTGAGATGATTGACATAATTTGAATGTGGACCTACATCTCCTTCAATAACATGTACAATAATTATCACTGTGCAACAAAATACTTCTATGTACACTTTTAAGTTCTAACTTATCTTTGAATTGACAAACCTAGTAAAAAAAAAAAATGAAATTGAATGTAATGGGTGTGTGGACTACTAATCCATATCAGTAAGTACACTGTATAATAAAATAACCTGTGAACAATGCTCGACTCTGTCTTGGAGTGGTAACATATGGCTCTGGACTGCTGGTACTGCTGGTTGTTGTTACCATGTCAGCACTTTGTATGCTACTGCTGTCAATACCATCCAATGAAACAACTGGACTACTATCCAACTCCTTTGATTGATTTGCTTTCATCAGCATTTCTTCAATCTACCACCCAAATAACCATTTCATTGTTGTTGTTCAGGCATTGACAATATTCATCTTCAATTTGAAATTCATTACAATGAAAATGAGAAATATAATGACTCATCCAACAAGCAATCTTCACTCTTTGAGTTTCACTGCCTCACAATCCAAATCAGGATAGAAAAAGACTCCACTTTTCAAAGTTTCATAATAGCATAAAGGCATACTGATTTTATAACAAAGTTTCTAGTATTTCATTTGATTGGCTCTTGCATGTACACTTTACTTTATATCTGTCTACTGTACTTACTTACATAACAACCTGTCTTAATTGATAAGTAAACTAATTTGTGAGGTGAATAGGAGCTGAGCATGTACAGTGGTCTTGCAATGTACTCAGAGAACAACTCCTGTCTAACTAATCATACAGTACTGCTCACATTTACTGCAGCACTGCACAGTCCCATGTCAAGCATGTGTAATGCACAGTACATGTGAGTAGTATTGTAATTCTTTTTTCATCTTTCATGCAAACCCTTTCCTTCGAACAATGGTGCAGTTTCTAACAAGACAGTAAGATGTCAATTGAGGGACACACTACAGCTGTGAATGATTTGAACCAGGAAATTAACAGTTGATAAAATTGTCTCTTCTCACTTCTTACCCTATGGAACTAACTGCAGTGATTTTAAAAACTGCCTTACAAAGCTGTAAAATCCTGGTACAGGCTATTCTAGACAGATGTCATAGACTATTAGCTCCATACAAATATTTTATTCCCAACATTAGCAACATAACCACAGACCAAAAAGAAGCATGTTAGCTACAGTTCTCCACTGACCAATAACCAATGTACACTGAGTTATAGCCTTACTACTAATTCCATCATAGCAAAACTGATCATTCAGTCTTCCCAAACCAGACTTAAAACACTCAAATGGCATTTAATGGACTCCTTACTTGACTTTGATGATGATTCATACTCAGGTTGTGTAAAGGTCAGTCACCACTAGAAACAATCCCAACACTTGACAAACTATCAAAATGTGTCTGCAACTGCATTATTTCATAGAATAGTTTGTGATTTAAACAGGCACTTACTCTCTTGAATTTCACAAGAGTTTGCTGAAGTTCTTGAAATTTTTTATCTTTTTCCTTACAGGCAACTGTTAAGGTTTCAACTTCCATTTTCAGGTGGTTTACCTCAGAAGCTGTGATGATTCAAGATAATTATTTAATTGATGATAATAACCATTATGATAATTTTATGGATGATAAAGATGATGATAATGAAGTAAGGCCTAAGTACTACACAGGTTAGAGGTTTTGCACATGGGTAAAAATTATCCTAACAATGTTTTTTTCTCTGTTTGAGACCCCAACCCTCACCATCTACTGATTATAATTAGAGACCAGCCTGTCTTCCTCCATTATTTATGAGTTTTCAACATGACAGCCTAAAGGCCATTCAGCAAGAAATTATTACATATGATTGTTAGCATCTGTTCCCCTTGCATTTACTTTATATCAATCTTTCATGGTACTTATGAAAGCAAGGTGAACTTAGATTTCATTTCAGCTCATGACAAGTCTTTAACTGCTGTGCCTTATCAAAGTCATCAGCACTTCAGAAACTTGTAGCAGGTGAAAGTGCTGACAGCCTGGAGAATCTTGAAGTGTTTCCCAATTTACCCCAGTTTTGGTTCTGTTTCCAGTTTCCTTTCTGCTGCAGCAATTCTGGTTTTCCATATGCCCATTTTTTGGTGGTGTACATGAGAAACCATTCAGAGAAACATAGTTTCCATGACTTAAAAAAAAAGTTTCTGGAGAAGGTAAATAAGCTTATTTATGGCTTACCATTAATGAACTTAATACCTACCTTTTTCTCTGAGCTGAGATTTAAGTGCAGAGGCTGGTTGACCTGAGGAAAGATTAGTTTGAAAGAACACTTTGAATTTGTGCCCCTAAAATTCTCCAAATATATGGACATATATTTCTGTCACCAAAAAATTTGATACAGCAGAACTTATACACAAAGTAAGGTTTTAAGAAAGGTCTACCAATTTAGCCCTGTGTACGTGCATAACAACACTTGTCACGGAAGGGTCATTCAAGGGCACCCTGCTGGTATCAAGTTTCCCTCATGATTTACAATACTGCAGTGTGTTACTGATTTGACAATTCTTTCATCAAACCAGTAGCAATTTAAATAAAGTTTCTGAAAAAATAATGGATGTTGCAAACCATATTGGAAAAAAAAAAATGAAATGTTAATTGAGTACTTTTAAGTAATATCTTTTTGTTGCTATTGATGCAGCGATCACAACAGTGAACTTAAAATAATTCATGAAATTTGAGCTTGGATCCGAAGTCACTGGTTGCTTGATAACTTTCTTTGCAACCCATACAGTTCCAGCAGCCAATCCAGTCAATGTAGCTGAGGCTCACAAGCTTACTATCAGACACTTTTGGTAAACAGGCCTGTAGGGGGTGGGCCTCCAAGAGGCAATCTGTGGTTGTGTGTTTCGCTGCATTTCACGTTGTTGTGCTTGAGGCTGTGGTTGTGGTTTATTAATGAGAGCCACCAACTCTTTCCTTTTATAGTACAGTCCAGCTAGTGAGAAAACTGCACTTGCTACTGAAAGAATTTGAATGCGTGAGAGTGACGATGATGTTTCTGGTTGTAATCCTACACTTTTGGTGCTTGCCTCTTTAAGGCTTTGATCCTTCCAATCTTCAGGTTGTTTTGAACCTCTTTTCTTCTTCTTTCCCTCTCTCACTCTTCTGTTGTATTCAGCAAGTTTTTGCCAGATGCAACATGCCCTGCAACTTTATTCGGTTTCATCTTGTTTTTATTAGTTGAAGTCACCTGTTGAGCCTCTGTGAGGTCTGGCCAAAGGCTAGTTGGTGCTTCTTTAGTCTTGGGTTCTTTGCCATTCATTCTATTTGTTGATGTATAATTTTAAAGTTCTCATTCAAGTTCTTATTCAAGTACTTATTTAAATACTTATTCAAGTACTAACACAAGTTCTTAGACAAGTTCTTAGACAAGTACTTGATAAGAACATATTCAGTTTCTCCACAAATACTATCCTTTCCCTTGTCATTAACCAAGGGTAGTTCAACGTTTTTGACAGCAAGAAGAACAGCACTTGCGATTGTCATGTACCTTCCAAACTTAAGACTCAATCCTCTCACAATCATTCTGAGTTCTCTCTTTAGCATAAAGTTGTCATTTGAGTCCTTCAGAAGTTTCCCTTCATCAACAAGGAAAAAATAAGCCAATGCTGAACATGACAACTGAACAAATGTATCACCATTGCATCATGAGTCTTGGAAGACAATGAAGCTTCAAATCTCTTGAAGTACTTCTCAACATCTTGTTCAGAAAGCTTCTTGACTTGATCCTGGGTGAGAGATACACCAATCATTTCCTTCGCTTTTCCACTTGCAATAACAACAGTGAGCTGGTCACAATGTTCAGAATCACTTCCTGGTTCAGCTGTTAGAATGTTCAGAACATTATTACCGTAATTTCCGGTCGTTTACCCGCACGGCCGATTACCCGCACCGGCCGATTATTGCATACGGCGAAAAAAAAAGTCAACAGATTACCCGCACTGGTGGATAACCCGCACGTTGTTAATCAACTTTTTGGTGGCGAAACGTGACATTAAGGTGATACATTTCAGTCTTTTAAAAGTTGTCTGATCCAACTTTCGAAAACTTGAAAGCGTCTTTGTCGAGTTTAAAGGTCAAAGAAATTCAGACGCGTGCACAATTCTGTGTCAATATTAGCATGTACTTTATTGATAAGATTATACAGTAAAAACACTAGCGGCCCATGCCCAAATCTCAACGTTTCATACTTGACAGAATGCGAATTTGTGGCCACATTTTGTGCGAGCGATCGTTCAGCGCCATGTCGATTTGTTGAAAAAAGCTGGGCGAGTATTAAAACTTGAATTATAAAGCACTGTTGGCGATTTCTGAAAAAATCGATATCTCCGGTTCTATTGGGCCTAACAAGTCCCTTAAAACGGGAAAATTCTCTTGAGCTCAAGCAAGTGTTAAATGGAAATTTGTTACTGATGCGCCGGATATCTATGGATAATTTTTGTCACCATCAAGGTTTTGTTTTCACGCGTGCCGATAATAATTTGTTCGTCGCGCAACTAATTATGCGTGAAATAAACTCGAGTCGGCATCATGTTTTCGTGCCGCTTTGCGGCACTATTAACACAATAAAATTTACTTGAGAGGCGGAAACGCATGTTGGTGATATTTTTTTTCAATTCAACCACCACTGGATTTTAAAATTGTCACATAACCCGCACCTCCCTATTACCCGCAGTGGCGCGCGTTTAATGCAAAATCAACAGATTACCCGCGGGTAAACGACCGGAAATTACGGTAACAGCATCTTTTTCCATGTCAATCATCTCCATTTTAGTTAAGAAATAAAAATATTTTCATGAAAGTTCAAGATCAATGCAATAATGATAGCGACATGTGAATATGAGATGTGAGTACTTCTTACTCTTGAGCTTTGTGATCAATTCCTTCTGCTCATCTTTCATCAACTCAGCTGCATAATCCCTGAAAATGATCTTCATATCCTTGACTTCCCTGTGAAATGGCAGTGGTCCCTCACTTCGTCTGCCTTTGGCTTGGCAGCAAAGCAGTCCAGACCTTTGCAAATCCAGCTTTGCTTTGCTTTTTTGAACTTTAGCCCATCCTTACAAGTGAAGATCATCTTCTTGGCAAAATCAAATTCCTTATGAATATTCTTGATGTTCTCCTTAAGCACTTCAAGCAATGAAGATCTGAGCAACATCTTCGCTCTCACTCTTTGGTCTGTAGATCACTGGCCCTTGTGAATAAAGCTTATCATCGAAGCAAACAATGTGATAGCCAAACCCATGTGGTTTGTGCTTCTGGTGTTTATTTCTAAAGCTATAATCACTCTATTGCTCACAACCACTTATTGGTTTAGTACAAGCCTCAAAGTCAGCATTAACCACAAAGGGTACTCTTATTGGGTGGTTATGATTCTTGAATTTGATTACAATATCTTATCTGGCATCTCGATCCTGACTGCATTATTTCTTGAGCAATACTCTTTGTGGATTGCAAGCTTTTCTTTGCTTGAGAAGTGGCTCAGATACCTGAGGCAATATTGTTTCCCTTTCTTATGCCTTGAGACTTGACTCCATAGTGGCCTGCTCATGTTGTTTATCAGGAAGTAGTGCTTCTTTTCACCTGCTAGCTCCTCTAACCAGGGTTGCACAGGGGGTCTGGCTGCCTAGCACCTGTAAGAAGGTTTGTCACATGCTTCCTATTTTCCTTTTTACTGATCCTCAATGGATAAAAATCAAACCTTCCACCAGACCTCCAAGAGGCTCTTTCATAACCAAGAATGTTTACTACAATGTTTTCATTCTGCTTTTCAAACTTGCATATCTTGTCAAGCTCAACAAGGAAATTGATACCACTCCAGTCAAGCTTCTCGATTGTGCTTTAAGGACTTTTGTGATCCTTTGAGGATCTTTCTCAACCATGTTACATGCTCTTGTTATGCACCACTAAAAACACTGATTATTTGCATTTTTAATGTTCTAAACTGCTCTCTTACTTTGAATGAATTCTGGGATTTCAATGTAAGAGTTGCTGTTCAACAGTCTGTATTCCACAAGATGGATGTCAAGAGATGTCACTCATTGAAATATCCAATTGCTTCCTCTTTGATTAAAATTTTGAATTCTTTCTTGAAGTGTCAAATTCTTCAGATTCATTAGATGCTTCAAGATTTACAATTATGTTGCTTTGGAAATGAGGATTCAGAAGTTCAACATTTTCATTGAATAATTCTTCTCTAACCATCTCACAATTAAAAATAATCATGACTCTTGAGCTACTCAATTCCCTTTCATTAGCCATAAGACTTCAGGTTTTGCTCTTTGCCCTTTCAACCCAGTCATTCTCTGAGGAAATTACCATCAGAATTAAAACAGTCTGAAAAAATTCCAGACTCAATCAAAGTCATTACATCACACATGGGAGAGCAAAAATGGTTCCACTTTGACATTAATTAAGCAATATATAACCTTGATAATAAGGATATCAGTTGAATGGAGAGAGAGTTGGATTATTACAAGATTGTATTTGAAGAGTACTAGAAAATATTGAGAATGGAGAGAACCCAAAATAGATTGGAACTAGAGATAAAGAGAAGTGATGAAACTAGGAATTTGAAAGATGAATTAAAGAAACATCAACAAAGGAGGACAGCAAGCAACCAAGAAACTGAACAATAATGGTTCGCGTGAGGAAGTAAGACATTCTGAACACAACTGATTGTGAAGATAAATGAAAAATAGGTGAAATTAACCCTGGATAAATCTTGTAAAATCTAAAATGTATGATATGACATGCGAGAAAATAATTTTTGAAATCACCTGCCAATGTCTTCACATGGGCTTTTGCAAAAACAAAAGGGTATCCAGTCAACTCGCTGATGGTTCAACTCACCAACACCAACTCACCTACACATAAAATCTAGCAGAGACGTTGGCGAGTTGGTCTTCAATCCAGTACAACTTATTAGAAGATAGACATATAGAAAAGTAAAAGATATTTAGTGAAAAAACAATTTTGTTTTCTTCCAACAAAGTTTATAAGGATCTCATGGTGAATAAAGCAAGGTAAACATCGCCAATGAATATAAAAGCTTCAGACACGAATTATAACTTGTTCGCAAAAGACCAAGCCAACCCAACCAAACTAAAACAAGGGTCCAACACAGTTTTGGAGGGATGCAGGATGAGGCTTAAATTCAAGGTGGGATGTGGTATACCAGAAATTTTAAAGGCAAAATATGGGATGAAAATAGGAAGACAAGGCCAGGATATGCTCCATTTGAAGGCAGGATAGGGGATAGGGTGGGTATAAGCAGGATCATAATTTAGCTTAAGTTACAAGCCACCCAACCTCACCAAGACATTAAAAGGTGTTTGTATGCTTTAGAAACAGACTTGATTGATGCTCCCGTCTACATTGGGGATGACAGGCCTAAATGACTCAGTAGCACATCCAGTTTCACTGTGAAAGTTTCATTGCAGTGGGATGGCAGAATGAAATAAAAAACAGCAGCAGGATGTGGGATTGGAAAACTCTAAAGCCACTGATCCCAATAGAGCATGATGTATGTGTAGGGGTATGTGTTAAACACAGCCACTAAAGTATGCCCCAACTACCAGTTAAACTCTCAAAGGCAGCTTGTTAATCACTGAAATAAGACAGTTACTGACAGTGCACAACAACTCACTCAGGAGGGCAACACTGATAGCTTTACTTTGTCCCAGAGACAAAAAATGTCACTAACACAGGTATATGTTCATGTATTTAGAACACACATTGGATTAATTGATATGGTTATCATATCATCGACTCAATAACTTGGAAATATTCTGTTAACACTTTCTTGTTGAAATGGACTTAAAGCTTCATATGTTTTGACACACATGTAGTTTGAATATGTGTTACATTCATACCAAAACATGTATGCTGACAAAAGAGGTTTGAAACAAATCAATATTCCAACATCAGAAAAAAAAAAAGCTGTTACATTAGAGTGAAACCTCCCTGTGGCATATATTGATTTTGCCAAAGGACGAAGTGGCCCACATAATATTGCCCAAGTAGAAAATGCATTGATCATTATAGTTAATCAGCATTTACGACACAACCTCTGTATGGTTATATTAACCAACCAAAATATCTGTGGCTGAGACATCTAAAACAGAAATTTTATACAAGATGTCTGAATATGAAAAGTCGGACCATGATCAACACAAATACAACATGTCTGACCATGCCAAGTCAAACCATGAATGATCAACACACATTCAACACCAAAATATTAAATAAAAAATTATTCTGACTTACATTCTTTGATTTTACACTAATTTGAAAGATTAGTTACTTCTTGAAATGAGTCCTCATGAATCACCCAAACATTGTTGCCTTGTTGTGAAAAAAAAACTTATGAGGCAAGAACTGAATGGTTCAACAAGCAACATTGACCTTCAAATGCACATATATTTCAATATTTAAACTGTACTGATTATCAATGCATTGGCAAATGATAACATGTTCCATCTCTTAATTTTTTATTATTCTTATACAAAATCTGAGTTTTCAATCAAAAGTCAAACAGGAAAACCATGAATACTGAAGAAAACTTATGAAAGCACCCTAACAAAACTGTAAACAAAATCCCAGTGTCAAAATGCAGACTATCAATAAAAGTTTGTGTTGCAAAATGTACTGTCTTTAGACATGTTGTGTTAATTTTTGGTCCACACCCACAGTGCCCCACAGAAGACATTTGATTTTTGTGATTGCAAGTAACAAACTGGTGATCAAGTAACTGGTCATCTGGGCTTACAACTTGTGATTGCAACTTAAAACTTGCAATCGCACCTTATAACTTGCAAGCCCAACTAAAAGCTTGCAATGACAACTTACAACTTATAACCAAACAAATGCCCATCAAGATGTATAATGTAAATAAAATTTCAATAGAGAATATGTGACTAGTTTAAAATAATTGTAAAACTTACAAATAAAGAATTTGTTTAATTTATTCTGTTGTGATATTTGTGTGGACTGAAGACTAAAGACAGGGGGGCACAAGACTTGATTTTGCATTTATTGAAAAGATGGATTGCATAACCTCTTATGCAAGAACTGCATTAATTGTATGTGTTTGTCCCTTCTTGTATAAACTTTTTAGCTTTGAATATTAACACTTAAATGTTAAGTGGGTGTACACAATCATTTCTGACAGACACCAAGCAAAATTTAAACATCGAAAGCTTTTTCTTTATGCAACTCTTAACTAACCTTCCAAATTTAATTGGAGGTGGCTTAACAACTTAATAGAAATGTTTTGATAATTGATCAGTGCAACATTATACGTGGGCAGTATCCCATGAGCAACATCATTTCTGGGCAAAATCAATGTTAGTAATTCCTCCCTAAACCTCTGTCCAATGGCCACTTTGGTTTATCTCCACAGTATCCCTAATGTGGAGAGGTTTAACTGTATAAAAAAAGGTCTGCACATGCCATGAAGAACCTCATCATAAAAAAATAAGAAGTTCACCTTGATGTAGCTACTTATAAACTCATTTCAAATGTTACCTTCACTGTGATGTGATCTGCTAGCTATTTCCTGCTCATCAAGAAGGACTTCAATGTGGTCTTTCAACATTTCAATTTCCATTTCTTTTTCAGCTAGAAGAGCCTCTTGGTCTTCCTTGAAAATTAAAGTAAGCTCAACTGAACCTATTTTTCAAGGGCTTGGGTCTCAGGACTTAGGTTCTGGTTTTTTAGACACCCAAGTTCTCTCCCCTTGAAAGTCAATGACAAACTGATCATAATCAAATACAATTTCAACATGCATATTGTTTCTTTTACTGACTGTGCTTTAATGTTATTACCTTTTATTCCTATCAATCCCTTTGGTATGCAATGGAGAAACTTTGACATACTTTCAAAACCTGGTTTTGCACATTTGCCAAAAATTTAGAGTGACACATTTTCTTGTTGGTTTTACATAGTTTGGTACCATGGCAGAACTAGTTACTGATGGGGGCCCTTAAGTTTCTCTTCACATGTGTATTATCTTTTCAATATTCAAATGCAAATAGGAGGTAAATGAAGTTGTCCATCTGTTAATTATGTTAAATAAATGCATCACTCAGCAAAATTAATACAGAGAATGAATCCAACATAAAAAATATTTCAGTCTATAACTGTGTGTTTTCACAAAGATGGCCATACTGTCAGGCTATGGCTTTACGATAGCAATGCAAAGGAAATGAATAATGAAATTTTTTTTAAAATTTTGTCTGATGATCAGTCACTTGGTGACTTTGCTTGAAAGCTTCCACTCATAAAGTCACTCAGAAAGCTGGAATGATGGTAACCATTCAACTCTGTGGAATAATAAATGCATACCTCTTGTGATCTACAAAAATGAGACAAATAATATCCTGTTTTTATCAAATTTCCGTTTGCAAAATTCATCCAATGTGGAGACTGTGATTCAAATCTTTCTTTGCAATTTATCTCACAGTCACTCAATGAACAATTGCATTGTAAGAGGATGATCTTTGTTTAAAAGATTTTCTTCCACATAACAATCCTTAAAGTTTTTTGCCTTTGCATGATATACCTCAGAATGCATTTTATGTGATTGCAAGTTTTTTAAATGATTGAAATTAATAATAAAAGGCATGTGGCAAAAAAGTTTTTATTACAAGATTTCTTCTATTAGAATTTCACTGACAAGATAATTTTTGTCAGCTACAGTATTACTGATTGATCCAGCTGCCAGTGTTCATGTAAGGTAACTGAATTGAACCAATTAGCCAATAAACTTTAATCCTTTCCACAGTTCATATTTTATATCAGATCCCTAACAATCAAAATAATTGACAGTATTGGGTTAATATTTTTTGGTCACTTAAAAGGTAGCACTTAAGGTAAAAGTGCTAAGTATAAACTGTATTGTAATAAAGTTTAGATGTAATGCATGCTGCCATTGGTTGAAAGATTATATTCCATCAGATAACAAAGCAAGGAGCTGTTCTAATGCTGTCACAATGTCTGCCAATTTGTTAACTTTATTTAACTGAAAGTGAAATTTCAGAAAAAGCAAGCCACTAGTAGCAACAGAAGACCCAAACAAAGGCTTGTGAACATACCATGTACTGTAATTGACATTATCATGACACAGGAAGAAACTAAAATTGAAATTCTACAAGAGAACATGAAATAGACTGTTTGAGTTTTGAAAGTTTTCATGCTCAATTGGATTAAAAGCTTTTTTACCATTAAAATTCAAACACAACTAATGCTCGCATAGTATATATAATTTTGTGTTCAAAAACAAAACAGAACAAACCAGGAATGATGAAAAATACAACCAAAATGGCAAACTGTTAAAATTCATAAAAATCATGATAGTGTGAGAGCAACTGCCATCCTTGCATTACTTACTATTTCGAAAATAGTGAGTAATGCATAGGGAATTTGACGGATTCTTTAAATTCATAAAACAAATAAAGAAGACTTGACTGTGCTCTGTTCTGTTGTAAAGCACTTAGGAAGCAGTTCAAGAGATAGGGAGAAACACTACACTACATCTCGCATTTTTGCCCCTTACACTTCTTTTGTGTTCTAGCTGTGTCCTACATGCTTTACAACAAAATAGAGCACAGTCAAGGCTTCTTTAATTGTTAAACAAGCCTGATTCCCCTATATGTGTGTTTACTAGAGTTTAGGACACCTTTTGACCACAGTTTCTACACTTGTGTGAGTAAGTAAGCAAATGACTTATTTGCACGTTAGAGTTACCATAAAAACTTGTTTCTACCCCTTACATACCAGGAGTTAAATTTGAAATGAGTCATACAACTACAATAGTGCAAAATAGATTAGAGCTAACAATGGAAAAACTCAACAGAAGCAACATGAGCTAAAGTACCTTGCATCCTATAGATTCTGTCTGTGGTGTACTATGAGGAGCCTTTTTTAAAGATGAGATTTCTGTCACAAGCTGTAACTTTTCATTTAATAAATTTGTGGTTTTAATTATCTCCTGGAAATAAAGAATCAATAATGGGGATGGTCAATTCAACTAACGAACAAATAACTACATGTGTAACTAACTGACAAATTAAACAACTCTTCAGCTGACTCCACAGTTGACTCACATTAAGTTTGTCTGAGCATCATTTGCTCAGGCACCTAAGATAACTATGAATTACATATTGTTATTTTCACTTTCAATGGCTCTAAGGCACGGGTATCTGTTAGTGCTGAACAAAGTGGAACATATCACCCAAACCTTACCAGCCAGATTTAAAGATGTTTATTTATGGTTAGGGACTGGTTATAAAGTAATAATTTATACATGGATAAAGGGATGTGCCAAAAATGTTGCCAATGAACTTGTGAGTATGTCAAGTCTCTAAAAAGAATAAAATCACTTCGAACAACAGTAAAAAAAAAAAGGAACTCACACTCTCGAGGAATTGTTCAGCCTCTTCTAATTTTATCTGCAGCTCCTCCTTAGTAAACTCAAGATCTCTTATTTTTTCACCTTGTGCTTCCACTTGATCTGTTAGTACGCTTACTTGCAAGATCAAAGATTCTTTTTCGTCCTGTAGTCTGCTGATTTGCAACAGATGTTTCTCAGCGCTCGTCATCGTTTGCTGTTCGTCTTTTTGCAGATTTCTGTTGGATGTCACCTAGACAATAGATCATTTAAGATTCACTTAAAATCCAGAGCGAAGAAAAAATGAAATACCGTGATTTACATCCAAATACCTTTGGAGAATGTAACCAGTCAGTAAGAAAGGCGATTGTTGAACCAGAAATCTCGATCGTGCACTCGACTGCATCATCCTTAATCTCTTCGAGTAGTCCTTTGAGTTCCTCCAACAAGGAAACAACTTTCTCTTTTGGCGAGCAAGCGTGAGGTTGGGTCTTCAGACTTTCCATAATAAGTTGGTCGTCAGAAATAAGACCATCCATTTTCTGTAAGGCTTCAGCTAACATAGTCGCCGCATCGTTTGCCACAGCAGCCATCTTGAACCTGAGTAAGTAATTTCCGATTTCGTCAGCCTCGTTCATATGCCGGAAAGGAACTTGCGGCATGTAAGGGAAGTTCGAAATTTAATAGCCATTAAGACTTCCAAAACTAAAGCCTCTTATTTGACCCGCATATGCCTCTAGAGGATCAAAGACTTCAGCAAAGGCGGAATTTACCAATGTTTGTTCGGCCTAAGACCTTACTTGTTAAGTTTCATCTTCCTTCAATCATATCTTTGACCATTAAGAGAGATCACAACAGACAAGCGACCAAGTTCACAAGATGACCTGCAGTTGAGGTCATTGCCGGAAAAAAACGCGTGAAGGCTCAAAAGCAGGCTCAAAGGGTTCAAGAAATGTTCTGCGGACGACATTTAGGGAGAGGGAGTGGAAGAGCAAGCTACGATGAATACCCCCTTGAGGAGTTCCTCGGAGTTATATCTAAGTAGAAGTCGCGGTCAAAAGATTGATAGTTTTTCACATCGTGTAAACAGTCATAAGCTGTCACGAACGCGTTTTCCAAATTTGGCAGTCTAAACATTTTTGATAGTTTGCGCTTTGATCCATTGCAAGCTAAATGTAGGTAAAAGAGTGGAGCTTCTAATATTTCTTGTCTTTGTTTCCAGTGGTGCACAGTGGTGTGATCATTTCTCGGATTTATCAAGAAAAAAGTTGCTCAGAAGTAAGTCTTGTTTATATTTTAACTGTCTGGTAACGTGATGTTGGTAATGAGCACTAATCTTCGACTATTTCACACGGTGTGGAAATTTAATTACGACCCGCGTTTCATTCCGTTAGCTTATGTATCGCTTTTATTTATTCTTTTTTAAGATTACTCTGTATTTTTTTCTGAAAGCTGTTTTGGCCATCTCACGAGACTTCAGCGGAAGCAAGTCTTTGTATGATATATTTAAGGGCATAGTCTCTTGTTTTCGAATGAGGCCGTAAATATGGTTACGGCTCTTTTTTCCTCTCATGTGTGCACATAAACTGGTGTCTCTGTTAAATTTAAAAAGCTCTTTAACCTCAACTCGTGGATAAAGTAATAGTATTTTATTTTCTGCGATTGAAATCCGATCTGCCCTTTGATCTTGATCAAAATTACTACCCTTTCGGCTTAACGAGAGTTTGTTTAAAACAGGCATTTTATACTGAGATTGCTATTCTTATAAAACATTTTACTCGTCTTTTAACGATTATTTTGCGTGTAACTTCGAGGGCGATATCTTTTTGATAATGAGACTGACAGGAATTACTCTTCGTGGATGTGTGTAGGGTCTTAACCATGGCGGAGGGTGGTTTGAAAGGCTCTCGCTCAGCTGAAGGTAAGATCAACTGCATCATAACTTAAGTATTGATCTACTGTGGCTAATATTCACATCAACGTCCCCTACGTAGCTCACGAATGTCGATTGTAACTAAATCGTGGAAAAAATTGCTTTAACTCTTAATTTTAGGTGAACAGAATTGTGCGAAGAAGTTTGGGGTGTACATTTACTATTAATGTGAGACGTCCCGTCGTGTAAATGGATTTAATTCTTCATTGCTTTGGGGCCGTTACTCTCAGTCTACGGTTCCAAAATCTTGATGACGTGATACTAAAGAAGAGTGTTCTGTGGTTAAAAAAGCTAACCTGGTGGTAACTTAAATGTGAAGGACATCTTTTATACCTGAGTTTGACCTGTGAGAAACTTCTGGGTCAGGTTTCATTGCTGGCTCAGGGGTTAATCATAGGCACCCTATGAGCAACATGTTTGATACAGCACCTGAGAGATTACATAGAACTGAAGACAGGAGGTTCAATTTCTTGTCAGTGGAAAAATTCAATTTTTCTGCAGTTCCAATTGGTCTGCATTGAACGAGAATGCCCAGTTGCTCCTTTTATCTTGAATACATTCTGATAGATTGACCCCCCTCCCCAGCCAAAAAAAGAGAAGAGAGGGAGAGTGCTAAAACCTGGAACAATGGAAAATGCTGGAGCAGAAAACAACAGAATTTCTAAAAATAAAATTAAATGTAAAATATGATAAAAAACAGTAAAAACTCAATTTAAGTGTAGCTCACACTCTTTGTGCATCAAGTCCATAGACTAGTAACCCTGTTGTTGGTGTGTTCAATTCCCAACATGGAGAGTGGTGGGTTAACATTCTTTTCACTTGCAATTGTAATCCACTGTAATCACCTCAGCTATGATGTTGTGCACAAGGTGGAAGAATTTGTTCACTAAAAAACCAAATTAATTTTTGGAATCACAAGAAATACATTGATGCTTTTTAGAAATTTCAAGGAACCTTTCAAAGGCATTTTGGAGAAAATTTCTGACTGCCAACATGTTGGGAGTTGAACACATACAAAGGAGTTATGGGTTGGTGGGAAAGCAAGATGGTGGACTTGACACTTGAAGAGAGTAAGCTACACTCAAATTGAGTAATTGAGTATTTCATATATATATACATACAGTTCAAAATGACTAAAATGAAACACGCATGATTCCCTGTAACTCTGAGTTTGTGCTTACGCACTCGTCAGACAGATTTATCTTATTTATTTTAGATTATTTAATTTCACAAGGTTCTGGCATGTTCTGGAATGTTCTTGTGTTCCAGCTTGTACCTGTGTTTGGGGTTTTTAGCACATGCCAAATTTTCTATGGCAGACTATTTTTAAAAAGTGACATTTTTGTGGGTAAATGACCTTGAAATGAGCTGAGATTCACAAAAGTTAAGTTAAGGTTCATGTTTCCCTAACAAGAATTTTTCAGTTGTGAGATGTCTTACTAATGCAATATGAGGTCAATAGTGTGAAACTGGGTCATTACTTTGCACAAGAAGGCTTATGCACTATCACACTTAGTTAAAAAAAAAAAAAACCCCAGGATAAAAAGAAAAGTTTCTAGGATAATAAATTTAGGTATGTTACCTTCAGGTATCAAACCAGGGACAATCTGCTATCAAACCACCTCTGATATCTAAACTTCAGGATAATGTCAATGTCTACACTAGAGTGGGTTGTGGACCTGCATATCAACTTGTGATAAAATTCCTTTCTATTCTAAGTGTATTACTTCATCCGCTGTATGGGTTGGAATCTGACATGAAGTTTCATTTAACTTTTAAACTTTGTGCATATTAGGATCATAGTTCAACCTTTTAACCCTTTAACTCTCAGAAGAGATGAACATGCAACTTCTTCCTTTTATATCAATACTCAAACTTACTTGTTAGAGGCTTTTATCTTGATCTATCACCAATTTGTCTTATTAATTCACAAGGAAAGGTGCACTGTAGCAGTGTGAAGGGAGAACAACACTCAGAACTTGGGAGTTAAAGGATTTAGAATGCTAAAAAGGAATTTTTGTATAATGTGGTTATTATTTTGAAGCCATCGACTGAAATTATCAGACCGTTAAGGACAAAGAAATTCAAGTCCTTTGAAAGGGTCTCTAAGATCAGCCATAATGCAATCATTCCACGCGAATTAAGCAAAATGCCCAGTTGCTGTGACTTTGTCATGGATTCAAAACTCGGACTGTCAGAAATTCAGATTGTGGATGGTTTCTTTTGGGATGTAGGCACAGACAGTTCTTTCAATGGGCAGTTATGTGAAGCCATATGGTTTTGGTATGGTTAGATCAAAGGGCAAGGATTAATTTCACATTTATGCCTATTTTCAAATTTTTTGTCAAAATTGCTTGAATAATAAGGGTGGTTTGGAAAACTTTGACGGCAGAGTTAAAGTGAATTCTTAATTGCCAAGGGTACATTGGAATTACTTGCTTATCATGGTGAGGGAAAAAATTTGGAAGTTACATTGAACTGACTGTGATTAAGAATAGTAGCCAGTAGGAAAATGACCTTTTAAAGTTGACTTAAACACTCACAGATCAACCAGTTTCTTTAAATTTGTATACTCAAGTGATTTGGTGTGGTCCTCTATCAAAGGAACAATTATTACTTTCAATTGACTCAGTTTTACTTGTATCTATCCAAAGGGTTACACGAAAAAGATAAACCTGGCAAACTATCATCTGACCTATTAAACAAGTTCAAATCAGATCCTGCATTGACTTGCCTACAGCCGTTACCTGTGGGACATGGCCTGCTTAGTGCACAATCTTTCACATCAAGTTCTGAGGAGATGTCAACCTCACAAGGAAACATTAAATTAGCTCAGACAAGTGCCGTAATCAAATTCCCTGACAACAGCAGAGACCCTCTCTCACCCAGCAGTGGTGATGAGGATATACTTTCTGATGATGAAACAGGCACTACCAAAGATAAAAAGAAACGGAAATCCAGGTGGAAGTGGAGTCCTTTGAAAAGGATGAAAAAAATATTCAGAAGAAAGAAAAGCCCCACACGAGTTAAATCTTGTGAGGAAATTCCAGCAGAGCATTACAAACCAACTTTTGGGGTCTCATCACTGGAGGATGATGCCTCATTAAGGAATCGAACCAAGTCAGAACCTTCCTTAGCTGAGGCAAAAACTAAGAGTCCACAAGCTGTTGTTGAGTTGCATGAAAGAAGAAACACTTTTGACAATCCTGTCCAAACAGTGCAGAGTAAGCCTATGAATAGGGTAAGTAGTGCAGTAGGAGGTGGCTTTTTTCCACGGGTGAAAATTATTTCACCTATGGAAAGCAGAAACAGATTTGTAGGCAGTGGGGAAACAAGATTCCAAAATTTGCCAAAACACAATTAGGCTGGCAAAGGGTCTGACATAAACCTTCTTATTTTCTAACATGAAAAGGTAGTACACAGGGCTCTAATGTAGTGTAAGGGTTTAAGCCCTTGATTACTCACTCCCTACCAATGCTGTTCTTTTCTCCCTTTCCCCCCTTTTAATGCTTTTAATTTACAATTTTGCATGCCTTAGAGGAACACCAAATATACCCAAAATTGTACCTGGTAGTGATGGTCTTTTCTAAGCCATGACACTGTTTCAGAGATGAGGTTGATCTTGCCAAGGAAGTTTTGTCTGATATCATTAATTAACCAGAGATCATAATGAGGAAAAGGTGAATAATTCATCTCTGCTTCACCCTTCCTCTCATGTGGGGTTAGTGACTAAGTGCCTGTGTTGTAGGGAAGACTGCATGCTTTCTTTTCTTTTTTCAGCCTTCTGGCGAACTAATAAGAACCTTGGAAACAGAAGGTAAAAGCCAAGAAAGTATAAGCAAGGTACCTTTCATGTCTTCAGACAAAATAGCAAGCCAAGTAGACTCCACTGGTCTGGGTTGGAAGATAATAAGTTCTGACAGTGGTACTGAAGGTAAGTTTCTTGAATTCCTGAATTACATGCATACGTCACAAGCATTCTCCACATGCTGGATTAAAATTGGCTTAATTGAACAGATAAGGAAGCTTTGAAAGTGCTCTGTTCTTTTTTAGAGCATGCAAGAGCAGAAAGAGCAAAAAGTGTAGAGGAAAACACCAGATTTGTTTGAGTGTTTGTCCCTACTTCTTGAGTGAATCCTATTTCTGTATGTTTTACAGTCAAAAAGAGCACATTCAAGGTTTCTTTGTTCATTCTATGACTAAGAATCCATCAATTTCCCCTCAGATTCTGATTATATTCTCCAAATGATATCTATTTTCTGAACTAGAAAACATGTCATCAGTGCCCCTCCTAGAAAAATACTAATGTGAAAACTGCTGTTAGTCACAATCTGTACAACAGTTAAACTTCTGTTTCAAATGGACTGGAGAGGCCTTTTGGGTGAAGAACCTTCACTTTTCAGTCACGATTTTACCTTGATTGAAATATAAGAAGCTGAAAAAAATCTTCTTTTGAAGTCTTTCGAAAAAGTGAGGCTGCTGAAAACATTCAAAATTTTAAGTTCAAGTCTGAGGGAACTTTTAATTTGGATAACAGTCATCAAAATCCCATGCTAAACTTACGAACTCAGTTTACTCTAAAGCAGTTTTAAATTATTTGTTTTGAATGCGCATATATATTGAACTATGAATTTTATTTACAAGCATGTTAGTTAAAAATGCTACGTGAAATGATTTATTTAGTGACATCTTACTCATACCTTAAAAAGCAAAGCCATTCCTTTGACAGATTGATCTCATTGTTTACAGTTTGTCCCTACCCTTTGTTTTTAACAAGGGTAATTCACAAAGGTAAAGCAGTAATTGTATTTTCTTATTGTGTTCTCCATGTGACTGTTTTTACTTTATTGCAGCTGCAGTCAGTTTTGAAAAGTTGCCGAGTGCTTCATCTTTAGAGGGACTTCAAGTTGCACGTGATAGAATAAAAGTTGCTCCAAAACACCGTAGACCACCCAGTAGAGCTCTCTCCAACAAGTCATCCAAGAACATGAAGGGGAATCCACTGAAACCACACAGGCAGTCCAAAACTGATCCACAAGAGTTTTCTTCCAAATCCAGTACAGTTACAGAGTCCATTGAAGGAAAGGGAAATAGTGAAAATTCCGATGTTATCAACGTTACAATATCTGAAGATACAGAAATAAAGAATGAGCCAGGGAGGGATGAAATTGTGGCTGAGTTAAAAGCAAATGGAACTGAAATTCTCAACAAGGTGTTGCAATCTTCAACAGTACTTGAAAAGAAGGAAGAGAATAATTTGATCTCCCCTGGTGACGTGTCCAAAGCCGAAGACATAATTGAAACGAAGGGTATACAGGAACAGGAGACCACTGTGGGAAGTATTGAAGCATCCATTAGAATTGGTGAAGACAATGAAGATAAAAGTTTTAATAGGAATGAGAAAGATACTACCATTCAGAGCAAAGAAAGTGTGAAGACTCAGAAGAAAGTGTCTGAACCAAGAGAAGAAGTTCCCCAAAAATATTTCACAAGCAAAGAAACTAGTAGACCTTTTCTAGACCTTAATAAGGGGTCTAAATCACTCTATAACTTTGAGAAAGACAGTGCCATTCAGAGCAAAGAAAACCAGAAGACTCAAAAAAAAGAATCAGATCTAAGAGAAGAAGTTCCCCAAAAAAATTTTGCTGGCAAAGAAATCAGTAGACCTTTTCTAGATCTTAACATGAGGTCTAAATCACTCAAGAACTTTAAGAAAACAGAGCCATCAGAGGAGTCACCTGTGAAGTCACCACTGCAAAGAGGATTCTCGTTAGATAGCATTAAACAGAATGGTGAAAAATCTCGTGATCTGAAACTTGAAAAACTAGAGAAAAATAGAAAACAAGGAAAAAACGTTATTGAACAAAGTAAAAGTCTTGTGGTTAAGAATTCATCACAAATAAGTCAGGCCTGCAAAGTGCAATCCTTGGCTTTTGTTCCTGCCTCACCATCAAAGGCTTTTGATGCAGACAAAGTACCCCATGAAAAGGAAAAGGCTTCCAATCAACCAGCCTGGATAGCTTTAGCCAACAGAAGAAGTAAAAGATTGTCACAGTTACTTAATGACACTCAAGACAATCAGGTAAGTGATTATGTAAATATTGCCCCCAACGTCCGGTTTTGCCGGTTTTATTTTCTTTCCTAAACGCATCATAACTATTGATGGACCATTTTATATCTTCGGGCGATGAGGGTCATGCAATGGAGTCCTAAGATCGAGAGGTCTGGGTTCGAAACCTGGCCAGGTCAATTGTTCTTGGGCAAGGTACTTAGCTCTCACAGTGCCTCTTTCCATCCAGGAGTTTAGATGGGTACCAGCGAATTGTCAGGGAAGTCTGATGAAATGCAGGGGTAATCTTGCAATTGACTAGCATCCCATCCAGGGGGGGAGTGGTAATACTCCTAGTCACTTCATTTTAGGGAAACCAATATAAGCTCCGGGTAGGAGGGCCAATAGGCTCGAGTACAAACTTTGGGGAATGAAGCACCAAATGAGCGTAGTAATGAATTATCATAGTTGTTCAATGAAATGTATTACATGTCTATTTGATGTCAGTAAGGTACCACCATTCATACTAAGGTATACCGGTGGAAGGACTCGCAAAGATTGTAATAAGTGAGTTTCTTCATTTGTTTCAGGTGTCACTGGAAATGAAAAAAGAGTCTGCCTCTGCTGTGATCTTACAGCCCAACAACCAAGGCGATACATCAGATCCATCTGACAAGAAGAAACCAAAATTACCAACTAAACCAGAGAGGCTAACTAAAAAGACCGCTAGTAACGATGTAACAAATGAGACAGAGAAGCGCAAAGCACTAAATCAATCACCTTCAGGTGGAAGAGATTTGCCTCGAGATAAGTGTGTGGTATGTGGGAGGACTGTTTTCCAAATGGAGAAATGTAACTTTGACAGCAGTGTGCTTCACCGTCAATGCATCAAGTGCTCTGTATGTAAGAGACTTCTAACAATTGGAAACTTCGTCATAGCTGAAAGCAAAGTTTACTGTAAACCTCATGGACAAGTGGTGTCTGTCTCTTTGTAAATCAGAGAATTCCTTGGTGAGAGGGATACAGAGGCATGCATTATAATTACCTCTGACCTTGTACAGCACACTAGAAACTACTGGTAGCAAATTATTCCGTACACTCGCAAATGATATACGAGATGAATCATACTTTCCTTAACTACTATACACTGGATAACATACCACTGGTGCACCTCACTGTAGGGTTATCACCTTCACAAATTTTCGTATGCACTGCACTGCACCAGAGGTAGAGAAGTTACTGCACAGTCAAAAATGCACCCATCACGGCACACCAAATCACTGCAGGTCGAAGCGATCGATCCCTCAATGTAATTTACAACTGCTAAGTCTATTTTATTTCGATGCTTCTTAACGACCAAACGTCCTGTTTCACTTTTTGAGGACGAGACGATTTTTCTGAGTCAGCTCCTATATAATGGACAAAAGTTGTTTCTTTGAGTCCACCCGCAAAGTTATTGGTATCATCCTTACTCAAACTTCATACGACTAATGAAACATTGGTAGATATTGTAGTTTCTGCCTGTGGTATTTAATAAAACTTTAATATGCGGTAGTTCTAGCTAGTCTAATATATGGTGTTATGATGCCTTTTCTCTTTTTATCAGATAGATAATGGAGGTGTTTTCTTTATAATGAATCAACAATCATTCGGTGTTGATATCTGTTGACGGAATTTATTAAACGATTTTATCTTCCTCAGTGACTGGGAAAGGGTCCAGCTGATCATACTTGATTCAACTAGGTATCAGTGACATGGAATCGCGGTGGCCATAACATCATGTAAAATTGTTACCATAACGATTTTGACGTAAGGTAAAGAGAAACTGCGGTTGTTGTATAGACCAGCGCTGGCTTTCACTAAAAACGTACAGTCCCGCTCTTGAACTGCTACAAAAAACGGCAACATTTGAGTTAGAGACAAATCTTTTCTCAGTATTAGCAAAGAGGAAAAGTATGTGTGGATGCTCAATTGAAATGGCTACTCCTGGGACTTACTTTATCTCTTGTAGTGAACAGGTAGCTTGTTCCAGTCACGGGATCATTATATAAAGTATTTATTTTTATAATGTTATATACCGCCATAATTGATATGTAACTACTAGTAATCAAAGACCGTGAGAAAAGTTCGATTCTTGTTTCCCCATCTGTTATAGACCTCAACATAGCTGAGCACTAAGAGGCCAGAAGCTTCATGTATCGTTTTGTATCCAGATTGATTTGACACTCTGACATCAGCATCCATATTTTCTATACTATTCTCGACACATTTCCTCTGTTACTAACAAAGAGAATCTGTTCAACAATCACAGCTTCTCGGGTTGGCTATCATTTCCTTTAGTCTCGTGATCTTAGTAAATTACCTAGCAGTATTACTGTGAGGAGAAATTAGATACTTGTCTCTCTTATGGGTAAAGGGGTTAAAAGATTCTTTAAAACCTTTATCGTAACTTCTTTGTTGATAGCCACTTAATAAACTTGAACTGTTACTGTATAGCTAGTCGTTTTAATCCAGTTACTCTCAGTCGACCAGCCAACGCGACGATTGCCGTGCTTTCAACAACCAACGTATGGTTGTCCCTATCCCTGTTCCTATTACTACTGTCATACTACGGGGTGGCTAGATTGGTGTCTCAAGAAGACCAACATCGATTGGCCGATCGTCCGTCCACGTTCACATGAAATCTTGCTCAAGTCCGCATTACTACTGCGTTCCACGAAAAGAGAATGTAAAGATTTTGAGCGAGCAATTTTTAGCTCCATACACCTTGTCTCCAAGCAGCTCTTGACTTGGTTTAAAATGAGGTATTTGATTGAAAACGTTTGAATTGTAGATTGGATCGTGAGATTTCTGGTATAAAAGGTTTAAATCTCATGTCCATACAAAGCAAACGACGTTGGATTATTGCAATCAGACGTTTCGTTTCATTTATAACTTTTAAATGCATATCCCGGCAGTTAACATTTTTACAGGGGACATTCCCCTGCACTCGCCTGAATGCCCTCTTGCTTACATGAACCTCTTTAAGCACCCCATTTCCCCCCACCACCCAAAAAAAAAAAGTGAAAAAAAAGGAAAAAACATACATGGACTCGAAAAGTTTCCCGCTTGGGCCATGTTTCCAGGCCATAGTATCCTTAAAATTTCACTAAATATTGAGATACTTAGAAGTAATTATTCCTCTCTGGCGCGCCTTCAAGTTTTTAATTACATGCACATCAGTCACATTTCGTCAAATAATAATTGTGATCAATTATTCCCTATTTAGCTGATCCACTTAAATTACTAAGAGCTTGGTAAAAAACTGCCGCGCGACAAATGTCGTGCCACTCTCGCTTTAGGATTTGGAATAAACCCAAGTAAGCAGTGTAGATCCATTTGTTGGGAAACAAAAGTTTTGTTTCGTTCAATTCGATGAAAATTTCCTCTTATGTTCTTTACATGTATTAGCGCTGCAGACACCTGCAGACACCTGCAGACACCTGATTTCCTGGTGCTTGGGATGTTCGTCAAGGTGTTAGCACCCAGAACCCCGTAAAATATGAATTTAGGAACCACATAAAGTTCCACAACTGTTCATCATTACCTTACTTTTTTAAATAAATTAAGGAGAAGTATTTCTCATCCAAAGCAGAACGTAGGTTCCATTTGTATATAACGTAGAAAGTTATCTCGCCACTTCAATAACAGGCTCTTCTTAGCTCCCGCCTAGTACTCGACAACACACCAGAGGGTACCCAATTTAACCAAAAGAAGTTCTTTCACTTGTCCCTGGAACGTTCGTGGTTATTATGTACACTCTGAGCAGGGTTGAAGACCATTTTCATTGCAAGAAGTACACCGTAAGACATTGATCTCTCTTGAAATCCTTGTTTTTCTTGATCTTTTACTTCCGTGACACTGAGTGCAGTTGATATATCGAAACCCGCCGCAAATGGGGCATACACCGCTATTCCTCCTCTGGAGAAAAATTAAAAGAGAATATTACAAAAATCTTTCTCTGTCCCAACTATTGTGAGATCGCTTAGTTATCCTATGTTTAGTTATCAGGAATTCTATCTAAAAGTAAATACGCTTTTATAACTTACAAGGGAATATAACCTGTTTATAATCTCTGACTCCTTACAAAGGCTAATAAATTTTGGCTTTTGGTCAAGTCATGGTTGCGATAATTCTGCTTTGACACCAACCTAGCCGAATTCATTTGTGACACAGTCCGCTCAATAGCATACCACTCTTTTGGGAAAGGAAATCACCAGCTCTTTCTCTTATCGCCAAGACTAGAGATGGCGGCAAAAACTGACCCAACCCTTGTATGTCAGTGACTCAAGTTTCACCCGCTTGCAACAAGTAACGTTTCATTAAATCGTCTCAGCCCGACTGAGTTGAGTTGGATTAGTGAGAATTATATTTCTTAGAGGCTTTCTGTGCTCGGTTAATGGAGGAAGTTTTTGGCCACATACAGCTTACAACATATGGTTGAGACGCTCTCGAAAAAACATCCAGTCCGTTCAGACTGTAATCCGTCCCATGAAATCAAATGACTTACCTCAAAGTTTTCAAGTAAATTCTTAAGTTTCCCAGTTTCGTTTAGATGTTCAAGTTCTCCAACACCCTTTAAAAAAAAAGACACGAAAGAAAGGTCACCTTGACAGAGTATCCTGGTCACTATGAGAAGCGCTTTTTCGACGGTAGTAAAAAGGTCCGGTTTCCGCATTACTTTGGTTGGGCTCTTTAAACGCGAACTTGTCAATTTTAATTTTAAGTTCAAATTATTAGAGAGTGCATTTATTTTATGGCGAGCATAGCATTTGCAAGATCCATTTTTCGACAAGAACGACGGTACATGAGTGAGAGACTTCAAAGAGGACATTCAAACACTTTGTCCTTGACATTTATGGCACAAAGAGTCACGGCCTCAAGTGATAGCATAAAACTAACCTCAGCATTCAGATATTTGTGATGAACTGAACAATGACTGAATGGAGCAGAACGTTCCCGCGATATTTAAAAAAAAGAATTCATAAAGTCGAGTGAACAACAATTTACATAACCTCGTGAAAGATAGGGAAGCTGTTGCTTACCCCCAAAGAAACTCCGTTCACAAATACATGAGGAACGGTGGCATTTTGAATCGCTAACCGCGTGTCTAGCTGACACTGATAGTCTTTGTGCATAAATATGTCGCGCTCATCCACTTTTAATCCTAGATTGTCAAATAATTTCCTGATGTACGCACACTCTTTCACCGTTGATCGAATTCCTCCCATCGAGGTCGTATACACTACTATCTTTCCTTCCTCGCTTTCCTGAAAATATTAAAAAGAAATGTCAAAATGTAAATACGCAACGTTAAGCATTTTTTGTGTACACGGATATAACTGTTCGCATGAATAATAAATTACACGCAAATTGCTTTGAGTTGACTTCGTACCTCAAAACTCTCTCCAACAAAACAAAGTCCTAAAATCTCTCTCCGTTCTTTGATCATATTCTTGTATCCACGAACAGTACCAGTGGGCCCAATAATTTCCTTTTTAGGAGAACTCTGAGTCGAGTGATTGCCTTGAAAGCGGCCATTACACGGGTTGTTTAGCGATGACGCTGAAGAATCTCCATTTGAGTGATTGAAAGAAAGGAGCCGGACATTATTTACTGCGCCATGTTTAACTGACTTCTTATCTGAACGTAACATTATTAGAAACTTTTAACATTCGAAGAAGACTTCTAGATCGGAAGTTTCCGTTCCATTGTTGCTCTTAGAAAGAGTTTGAAGGAAGACGACAATGTGACAGGAATAACTGTTCCTCAAATTGAACTTTGTTCGTTGCTTTGTATTGGGTCATTGGAGCGTGTCCCACTAGCCGTGCAGGCTGAGAATGCCACATTGATCGGTGAGAGCTCTCCAATTGGTCAAATCCATCGTTTTACATTTGCATTAATATATGTCTCTTTGCAAGGTATGTCAGTAGCGAAGTCAGAAGCTTACAAAGGGAAATTCAGCTGACGCAATAAAAACAAGAGTTTTAGATTAATTTTCCTCTGAAATAATAAGAATCGTTCTAAAATGTTGCAGAGGTTCCGTAAGCGGCTTATTTTTCCAAAAAATTTACTGTTCATCAGGACAAATAAATCTGAGTAGAGAAAGGTAATGAATTATTGCGCAAGACTAAGGGCTTTAACACCGTGCGCTATTGTCTACCACCCGGCAAATTTACTATAATCTTACCACAAACCACATTTCTGACAATGGTCAACCGCAGATTCTGGGGGAAAAAATGACTATAACATTTTCAACATGGTATTCTAGTTACTGTCTTAGGAATATTAGCTGTGGTCTCAATACAGTATTAACTCTGGTCTCAAATAGAAGTTTATCGTGCTTGATAAGTACACAGTTGTTTTAAAAATCCTGATAGAAAAATGGGGTCTCTGAGCTTGTTTTTGAAGCAGATAAGCTCTCTTAGCGAGCTTCGGCCATTATAAAACCACCATTCTGATGACGTGCGCGCTACCCACGCCTGGAAAATATACGCAAATAGGATGCGCAATGTATACAAGGGAATTCTCTGAATTGTCTATCAAGATAGCGAGAGCGATGGCATTTCTTTACCACTTCATATTTGGTGTACATTATGGAGGTAATATGGCAGCCATAGTTTATAATTATAATCCAGTCTAGGAGTGATTGTTTGCGCAATTGAACTTACTGAAACTTGGAAAGTCGGCTGATCATCAGCCGTGTTTCAATTTAATGGAGATAAATAGGAATCAAGGGGAGATAATGGGACCATTTTTTCCACTTGACGGGGATGAAGTGGGAAGGTCGTAAGGGAAAGAAGAGGAGGGACCTTGTCCACCACTTTTTCTCGCTGCCGCTGCCTTAATGCTGCTACACTGAGTTAAGGTTCAGGACTCTTATCATGGACTCCCATCAATCAGAATAAGGGTGTGTTTTGAATTCCTTTCTAGATACCTTGATACCCTGAGATCCTTACGATGTGATCACTTTGGATTGGATTATCCCCTAGTGCGTTGATCAGAGTGATTTTCCAAGAATATTAAATTGATCCAGACCAACTGCTATTCGCATATGTAGTGTAGAGGAAGTGTAGTAATCAAACTTATGTTGTTGCGTTTGAGATCGGAGAGCACTAGAGGAAATACAACTCCGAGCAAAAATCAGTTTCGAAAACTGGGCGATTATAATAATAGCTCGGTCTAGCATTTCAGTCCACGAGAAGACGCAAATATTTCTTGCGGTAAAAATCACAAGGCATAAGTTGCCAAATTTCGTACCATTCGATGTACCTGAGAATACGAAAAAAAGGAAAATGTTACCATCTTCATTTACATCATACATGCGCGAAAGCAAACGTATTTTTGTGAAGCTAAGTGTCCCAAGTCGTAGGCAAGTGACTCTGATGATTACTTTCACTCTGGTTGTCGAAACTTCAGTCACTAATACCAAGAACGGTCCTTCTCAGGACTACACTGACCCGGACGATCATACTACCCAATCATTCCTATTAATGTTTGTTCCTTTACAGTAACGCACCAACTTTCATAACACCGTGGCTTCTATTCTTTCTTGTCATTGTAGCCCCTAATTTTAGGCTTTTGTCGGTAGCACTTAATGATTGGGTCCTTAATGAGGGGAATGTAATTCGCTATATTTGTTATTGCTTCGATCGCATGAAAAGCGCTCGTTGAGTCCGTGGGGATTAAGGGTGCCGATTTGGAAGATAAATTTTTGTTTTATTGTTTTACAGCTTTCCGAACCGCCTACTTAAAGTGTCTAGCGACTGGTTTGGATGCGTCCTTGTCATTTCTTTCCACGTCGCGATGGTGTTCTCGGAATCGGTCACCTAGTCGTCTTCCTGTTTCGCCAATGTATCACTTATTGCAATAATTGCAAGCTATGCAGTAAATAACATTGGCGGAGGTACACGTGAAGTGATCAGTGATCTTAATGGATCTCTTGGGTCCCGATGTTTTTGTACGTTATGAATGAAAGAACAAGTTTTGCATCGTGAGCGAGCGCATTTTAAAGTTTTAGATTGGTCATTGATTTGAAATGAACTTCTGACCAAAGAGTTGTCTATTTTTTTTTTTGCCACGTTTGAATGAAATAAGTAGAGGTTGCGAAAAGATAATGCCAGTCATTACCGGCACTAGAAAGTCTGAAAAAACGCAAAGACATCGTCATTAAAGCGGCTGACAAATAACATTGGCGGAGGTACACGTGAAGTGATCAGTGATCTTAATGGATCTCTTGGGTCCCGATATTTTCTGTACGTTATGAACGAAAGAACAAGTTTTGCATCGTGAGCGAGCGCATTTGAAAGTTCCAGATTGGTCATTAGTTTGAAGTGAACTTTTGACCAAAAGGTTGCCTATGTTTTTGTCACGTTTGAATGAAATAAGTGGGGGTTACGAAAAGATAGTGCTAGTCTCAGAGTCGTTTTGGAGTAATTTAAATTTTTTAAGAATGGTAGACTTAACTGCGTGGTTGTGAGGGTGAAATGTAAGAGTAAATGGAATGCCGTCAGTGTTTTCCTTCTCAGCCGTTTGTAGTGCTGATTGTCGATCAATTTTGTTGGGCACGGTGGTGGCCCGCTTGAACGACAATAACCACGTCTATCAAAAACCTGGCACATTGCCTCAGATTTTTCGGAAAAATCAGAGTCGTCACTACAAAAACGACGAAGTCTTAGAAACTGTGAAAAAGGTCTGGAGTTCTTGACGTGTGATGGATGTGAAGATGAGTACAACAGGTAACTATGTGAGCCTGTAGGTTTGTAGTAAACGCTAGTACCTAAACCGTGGCCTTCAATTGGAATTTTGATGTCTAGAAAAGCCAAAGAAGTGTCGGAAATTTTCCAGGTAAATTTAAGAGCCGGTTGAAAGGAATTGACGGCGGTTATAAATTGAGTGATCTCTCTGGTGGAGGAGATAGCGCCGATGCAATCGTCAATGTAACGGCCGTAGAGTTAAGGTTTTGGGTCGTGGTATTGACTAAAAAGTTGATGTTCGATATAACCTCCGAAAAGATTGACGTAGCTGGGTCCCATTTGAGTATTCATGGCGACGCTATTTGTTTGTTTGTAGTAGTTACCACCGAATGAGAAGCAATTGAGTGTGAGTACTAGTTCGGCCAAACGGAGTAGTGTTTCGGAGATAGGTTCCTTAACAGTGCGATGATCGCAAAAATGTTTGAGGGCCCGGAGACCTTCGTCATTGGGAATGGCAGTATACAGAGATGTAATATCCATAGAGAATTTAAGTTTGTTTTGGCCAAGGAAACAAAAGTCACTAAAAAATTTAAAGTGTGTGTGGGCTGTTCTTAATGTAAGATGGCAAAGTTTTGACGATAGGTGCCATAATTTTGTCTGGAAATAAGTTCGGCAGGACAACTACAGGCAGAAACAATGGGTCGACCTGGGTTGTTAGGTCTGTGGATTTTAGGTAAAAAGTAAATACACGAAGTTCTAGGGGTGGTGATGGTGAGATTTTTAGTAGTGGTCGGCAATTCTTGTTTAGCTATAAGATCGTTACTCGTATTTTTGACAATGGTTTGGTCAATTAAAGTGAGATCTTTGTCGATTTTAGCATAAAAGGAAGTTTCAGAAAGTTGCCGCAAAGCTTCTTTTTGGTAGAGGTCGGCCCGCCAACAACAACTGCGCCTTTGTCAGCCGCTTTAATCACTATGTCTGCGTTTTTTCAGACTTTCTAGTGCCGGTAATGACTGGCATTATCTTTTTGCAACCTCCACTTATTTCATTCAAACATGGCAAAAAAAATAGGCAACTTTTTGGTCAGAAGTTCATTTCAAACCAATGACCAATCTAAAACTTTAAAATGCGCTCGCTCACGATGCAAAACTTGTTCTTTCATTCATAACAAACAAAAACATCGGGACCCAAGAGATCCATTAAGATCACTGATCACTTCACTTCATTCAACTAATTTTTTTCTGTTTTCTCGTCACCCTATTCCCACCAATAGCGTAGCTCCACTTTCTGCATATAAACCCAAACATAACCCACAATTCCTCCAATCGCTCTGACGAAGGGCTAACACTCGAAACGTCAGCTTTTTTACCCTTTACGGTGGCCATTTTACATTTTCAACTCAGTTGTTAACACTAAATTACCTGCTATACTCTCCCACCGACGCAGCACCACAGTTTCTTTAGAAACTTACCTCCTTTATTCTATTATCTTGTATTATAACCCACCTATTAATTTTAGCGCGATTTTATTGGCTTCTTCACGTCATGTGGCGCAAAATCGCTGGACAGTTATCACGCCGTAACCCTCGTCTGGGTCGATCTTTGCCCTCCGAATATTTCCCTCGAAATGAAATAAAGCCAGCGGAACAAAACCAGCTTGAAGCTTTCATCTCTATTATTATTTTACACGGAAGAAAATCAAACTCATTTTGTAAAATCCAGTGATGGTGATATTAAAAACTTGGTCGCAAATACTGATCCACCGTCAGATCAACACTTGCATTTTCACGAGCGGTTTCGGGTGCTAAAAAAAATTAATGAGAGGGTTTTAAAATATGCACACTCCTTTCCTGCCTTCCTGGTATGTTGGGTGATAATGTCCTTGGTTGAGTGATTGTCCTCAACATTACTCAAGGGAGTGCATGAGGGTTTTAGTGAATGGGTGATCCTTTAGGCGGGCTTTTGCAGGCTTCATCGGTAAGAAGTTTCCTTCGTAAATGAATAGGCTGGTTAAATCAACAAATAAATACACTTCCACATTATTTTAAATAAGTAAATCTGTACAAATATTGTTATTGAATCACAATAATGTAATTTCAAAAGAGCATTAACTTTCAAAAGATTCTAAGGAAACTATAGTTGAGTAGAGCCATAAAAGACCTTCCAATTTATCTAAAAAGATAAATCCAACAGAAGGTAAAGATGAACTAATACTGAGCAGAAAAGATGCATAGAAAGAGCCACTTTGGCGAGGTAAAAAACCGCGTTGTAGTTTGGATTTTTAAGTTAAGAGTGCAACCATTTATTTCCACACAAATCCTTATATTTTGTCCCTTGTGCAATGATAACATATTTGCATGTTTACAAAGGCTTAATGTGCAATCTTGGGCAACCTCTGGCTTAAGCAACAAATTTTCCTGGAATTCTACAAACTCTGTTTTTATTTTTTATACTTTCTTTTAAAGTTAAGAGTAAGTGATAATGTACACACTGTAATTATAAAAGAGCACCAAATACTGTAGACTGAATTAAAAATCTTACACATCTTTGTTCTGTACTTGTTCAGTGCTGTCAGAACAAGTTAGACTGTTGGTTTTTCTCAGGAGACATGCAGTTTGGTAAGGAGGATTTATTGGTTCCTGGATGGGTGACAGTGTTTGATATTCTTTCCCTCCAGTAGAAGTTGTGAGTGGATATGTTTGGTCTGAATCATAACCACTAAGGTCACCACAGGCCATGAAAGGAACAACAATCCTGTTTACTCCTTCAAGACTGTAAATTCAAAACAGTTGCACTTGAATGAGTCAAGGATGCTCAGTAGCATTTTGTATAGTTATTTAAAAATTTAAAAAATCTTTCCAGACAGCAGATGTAAAATTTTTGATGTCCAGAATGTTAGATTTCCCCTTTTTTCTGTTGTAGGTAGCTAGTGAAATATGAAAATGAGAAGTTCTAAAGAAGTTTCTTTGCACTGGAAAAATCATGGTCATAAACTTGCTTTAAGATGAAACTGCCATAAATATGGCTAAATGACAAAGACAGTGCCTGCCAGCAGGTTAATATGAATCACACCTTTGTTCTCCAACCTGATTATTTTCCCTGGAGGTTAAAAACTTTCATTATAAATAAATAACTTCTTGGAAATCACACTTGACTATTTTTATAATATGAACTAAAATTTATTAATATCTCAAGCACTGGTTTTGATAATTGACAATACATCAAGTTGGTTGCCCACTGGTGACTAGCCTTTAAAGCACAGTTTCCAACAATCAATTTTCAGCAACATTCATGGCCACCCAGTCACAGTTTTGTGGGCTATAAAGGGGTTTGAAGGAGAGGTCTGGTTTAAAAGCACCAACTCGTTTTCATCACTTACATGTAATAAAATCACCTTACTCCATTAAAACTGTGTTTCAGTTTTAATAATTTCAACACAAGAATTTGGGTTTGATTGTCCAGAAAACTTGTTTGTCAAAGACCATTTTAAAGTAGACATGTGATTGGGACTTTTGGAAAGGTAGCTAAGATATACAAAAAAACTGACAAGCACCAACCTTTTGAACTGGTTTGGGTCAACAAGGAGAGGATTGCACATTATTGGCACATAACCAATGGGAGGAGAATAATTCTGACACACAACAAAAGATTCAATGCTTGAATTTCGACTGCTCCGTGGCTTACATATAGTCACAGTAGAGAAGAACACCTTCAATTGACTGTACAGAATGTCAACATCTTTTCCTCTGAAAATCTTGGCCACAAAAACTCCCCCATGCTTTAGGAGATGACTGGTAATATTGAGTGCAGCAAGTAAGAGCTGTCCTTGGATGTATTCATCAATGTCATGGAGACCAGTAACATCTGGAGCCCCATCACATATCACCAAATCAGCTTCCTCTCCTTCAAAGTAGCTAATTATCTCATGGGCAGTTGATATCTAAATCAATAAAAAGATGTAAAGAATATTGCATGTAAGTTCATAGAGAAATTTCCATATTTCACTGAAAAAATGAACACATTTGTGGTGCATTACCACAATAATATCATCCACTATTTATAACACTAGAGTGAGCAGGCTGAATGAGTTAGATACAGTCAACTCTTTCCTTTCAGTTTAGACTGGTATTACATAGAGTATTTAAAACCCTTACCTAACCTACAAATAAGAAAAAAAATCTAAAAAATTATCCCAACACAAAATTTTCCTCTATCACTGGTATTTGTGGATCATATTTAGTGTAGGTACTCTCCACTGATACATCGACCGAAATATCGATATATTTCCAATTAAGACAGTTGGTTGACAGTTGGTCAATATATTGGTCAATATGTATGCCGGCTGATATGGCTTTTAGGTCACCGATACTTTGCCAATATTTCACCAATACCTCGCTGACAATTCACTGAGTATTGGTCACTAATTGATTGGCCCTGGTCAATAGTCGTCACTCCATTCACAGTCAGATACTAGAGTAACACTCGCTCACTAACTTGTTTTGCATTCTTCCCCACAGATTCTTCAGCAAAAGACTCACAGTCTAGACTCACACTGAAACATTTTCCCTCATCGCATGAAAGCATTAATTGATGATGTCATCACTTAAAAAAGAAAGCCATTGGACTGCTAAATTAACACACCTGATCAATACTCAACACTGATATTCAACCAACAGCTGACCGATATACCACTGACAGCAGACCGATATACCACCAACTGCTGACTGATATATCACCGACAGTTGACCAATATATCACCGAAAGTTGACCGATGCACCACAGAGATATGACCGACTCTCAACCTGTAGTTGGTCACTATATTGATCGACTATTGACTTAATTATTGACGGACTAGCAACTGACTATCGGCCAACTGTCAACTGACTGTTGACTGACTGTCGACAGACTGTAGAACAACAGTTGATTGACTGTTAACCGAGATATCAGTCAAGTATCAACTGACTCTAGACCGATATATCAACCACTAGATTAGTCACAAGTACCTACAGTAAACATGATCCATATCTTCTGTGGTACCCAGAGAAAAAAATTGGTTGTAGGCCCTTAAGAAATCTTTTAATTTCAGTTATGCAAAATCTTAAAGTGGGTTCACATGTATTTTTAGTAGGCTATGTCACAAAAGGCTCAAAGTTTTGTGAAAACCAAATGATGGTCTCAAAGGTGTCTGCTATAAACTAAGAAAGTCTATTGAACACAGAGGTAGACTTCATTAGTCTTATTTTGTGGTGTTTAGCAGCTCCTAAAGGAGCTATTTCTTTGTAATAAGTGATTCATTATTGTAGAGGAAACTGCTCCGTGATCTCCCCCTGCAGCTAAAAGACCACTTCTAGCCTGAAAAGTTCTTGAACCACACAAACTTGTCCAACTCAACCCCAGTGTCTGAGTACAAGACACTTATAATGAGCAATTACAGCAGAACCAACAACTTAACAAGGCCTACCAGGATCTGAGGGGTATATTTGAAGCCCTCAAACAAAGTAGCCAGCTCTTAGAGCAAGCTCAAAAAGTGCAGAAGAAATAACTGAGTTTGTAAGAGAGAGAGAAATGTGCATTGTCAACTACAGGCAAGACATCAGAGAGAGAGAAGAATGGAACCAAGCCTTAGAGGCACAACTGGGAGAGCTGCAAAACCAGCCAAAACCACAGGCAAACAAATTTGAGAGAGCCAGTGGTCAGCTGTTAAAGAACATATACAATATATATACACCTTAATCACCTGTGTATAAGCCACACTTTTTTCCTGTGAGATCATTAGGCAATCCTTGTGTCGACTTAACTTCCTCTATTGCCTAGTTACTAAGCTTCGTGATTGTTGATTGCTTGTTTGCAGTCAAAAGAACACCTTGAATGAAAATGTACTTCCCAAAAGTATTGAGGAAAACGTATATCATAATTTCAAGTTCTGTTTTGTTGAATATAAAGAGTCAAATGATCATTCGCTGGCTTTACTGAATGTTACATCAAAACTTTGAATCAGTCTTTCTCATGAGTTCACTTCAATTTCTCTGAGAAACTTTTTTTCCCAAAATTTGAGCTTCGATACCAGGTGATACCTCAGTGTTTCCTGCGTTTTATTCCTTCCCACTCAGCATCAATAGTATGTTGGTCAACACCTTGGCTGACACATCAGTAGTGTGTCGGTAGAGTGTCCACCAATGTATTGGTCAACACATTAGAAGGGTTACTACATCATGGGCATTGAGCCAGGAAAGGAAAATAGGCTTAACTGTGAGTGGTCAGTGGTGAAACAACTTTAATAACTCATATAGAGACAGATCATTTGTAGTTGCAGAAAACAATCATGTTGTAAAGCCAAAATAATACCAAGTTATACTCTGCCAGTTAAAAAGTTAAGAAATTTTCCTAAAGCCTTGACTGTAACAATACTTTTCCCCCTATATTAACCAAAAGAGGCAGCAGAAAATTGGTCACACTGTAGGGAGAGTCATCAGGAAGAATGGTATTTATGTTTTGTACCCTGTTCTGTGACAAAAAAAAATTATCTTGACTTATATCTGTCAACACATTGGTCAATGCATGGGTAGTGTGTCAGTAGGGTGTTAGCTGATATGATGGTCAACAGATTGGTCAACACATGGGTAGTGTGTCAGCTGAGGTGTTGGTCAACACTTTGGTTGCCACATTGGTAAGATTGGATTTGTTACTTCACCCGTGGACTTTTTGTCTCATTCAACAAGAACTTTTTATTTGTGTTCTGATAAAAACACACAATCCACACTTGAGGTGACCACATTGTAAGAAAAACCACACTTGATTTCAAGCTTATGTTGTTATCCTGATGTTATAAACATAGTTCAATCTTTCAGATTATTTGACTTGCTTTGAAGTGTGCTTGAGGTGAGGTAAATTTGGATATACAAATGCAGAAATCCATGTTATTTCTTCTTGCTATTTGCTGATCTTGTGTTAGTTTATTGAACTGCAAATTCCAGTTACTTAAAGGGTGCCCGAGTAAAACTCACTGCATGTGACCAGCAATCACCTGAACTGTATGTAAATAGGATCTAAATTTTTGCTATCTTTGGTTGTGTTTGAGAAAGTTATCTTCAAGCAGAACTTTACCATGCCAGTATAATCTACAGGCTAGAAAAGCCTTGCATCCTTTCTATATATCTAAAAAGCTAAGAACAAGGTCAAATACACAACAACCAAGGGTAACCAAAAAACAATACAATCCACAGAACAAATTCTGATTCCAAATTCAACTGTTTGTGAGAATTTTCACTCTATAGGATTTTTTTCTGAGGGCAAATCTCCTGATTCTCAATCTTTTTGCTTTCTTCCTCAATCAAGACATTCATTTTCCTCTAGACCTGAGCTGAATGCCAAACATTATTGTTAATGGAACTTAATCTTGCTATGGTTGTCTCCTTTGTTTTAAACGATCTATGGTAGCGCTGCTTGACAGCCATATTACTGAGAAACAATGCTACAAGCACATTGGAAAATTCAAACCTTGTTTGCACTTTAAATTGCATAGTGTATAGACTGGACATGAAGTGGATATTTGGGAAAAAAATTCTGATGACGTCATTTTGCGTAATTGTTTCAGATATTGAATGTGAAAGTAACAACGACAAAAACTTAGACATGTCTTACTTTAGTGATATCACCCTGTATCTGAATAACTCCGGGAAGAGGAGCCATGGCTTGTAGATCAACGGCCACAATTTTTACTTTGCCTTTGTTTTCTGAACGTTCGTCGATCAATTTTCTGCTTAGTACTTGACTCCAGCTCCCCGGGGCCGCACACAAATCCACGACACGACTAACACCATTAAACAGATCAAAATCATCGTTGAGTTGTAACAATTTAAATGCACTTCTAGCCCTCCAGCCATCTTCCTTTGCTAGTCTATAGTAAATATCTCGTTTATCTTTAGAGGAGCGTCCCATCGTGTCAAACTTCTCTGTTCGCTATTCCCAATCCCCTCCCCCGCTACTCATTCAAATACTGAGGAATTTTTTTGGAACTGGGCATGACTTTGCATAACTTCACTTTCAACATGGCCGGCGTTGGTGATAACAGAGATCCAATCGAGTCTTTACCAGACTTAGAGAATCAGAAAAAGGAAATAGCAGAGGCTATGAATAAGCCTTTAGTTAAAGGTGATATCTGGTAAGTTTCAGTGGAAATGGTTTTTTATTAACGTATGGTTTCTGCGGCAGCTCTAAACGGAAGTGAAAGTGGTGTAAATACTACTTTGACTAGAATAGAAAAAATTGTTCAATTTCAACTCCTAGTTTTCAAGAACAGATAAGCCCACTAATTTGAAGACTTGATTCGCAAGTTACCTTTGACAGAATGCGTAGTGCAATAGTGAAAAGAGAGTAGAAGTTAACACCTGTGACTAGTCTGCATTTTTTGGGGTTTTAAAACTGTATCTTCAGCTGCGAACGATCTTTAGAACACACAGTGAACGAATTATGGATATCCATAGCAGTGCAGTGAGTAATGCCTCTCGTATTTATAAACATAACACCAAGCAACATTCATTTACAACTGTGCTTCTACATGGTTTTAAAAAGTGCATCCAGGTTAGATGTTTACTTTTTATGCGAAAATGCAGTATTTCGGTTTGTTCTCTTGTCTTAGAATGTAAAAGGATCAGAAAAAAAGCAGACAATATTAATGTAAACAAGAGCAGTTTACAGTCCATTGACCTAAATGACTCTCTATAGCTTTCAAATGATCACTCCTCTTCTGTAAAATTTATGTAAGTTCCGATCATGCACAAGTGGCAAACGTGCTTCACACATGCTAGCAGAAGGTGGCTGCACTTTGTAGATCAAAAATGTGAACTACAGCCAACAATGTACAATGATCAACAATCAACTCTGGAAGAAGAAGAGGATTTCCAGCTTGTACACTGGCTAAAACAGACTTCCCTGAAATTAACTATATTAAGCACAAGCAACTTTTTCAAGCAAACTGAAAAAAAGGAATTGGACAGAGAAGAATAAGAACTTACTGTCTAAGTGTTGTTTCTCTGGCAGAACCCCATCATTGAAGTGTGCATAATGCATTGTATACAATATATATATATATATTTATGGTCATACCTCCATCCTAGCATCAGCACTGCACTGATGAGGCCCAGAAGGCCGAAACAGTACTGTCTGCAGTTAGTTATATATATATATATATATATATATATATATATATATATATATATATATATATATAGGAAGTTTGCGAGTCGATTTTCGCGTGGAACAGTGCTCAATACGTTGAAGCAGAGCAGAATAAATATTATGAGAGGAAAAAAGGACGTAACTACATTTCCCGACAAGCCTGTTTCGTGAATCGCTTCACTCTTCAGGGGTTTAATATATAATATATATATATAATATATATATAATATATATATATATATATATATTTATATACATATATATATATATATAGGAAGTCTGCAAGTCGATTTTCGCGTGGAACAGTGCTCAATACGTTGAAGCAGAGCAGAATAAATATTATGAGAGGAAAAAACGACGCAACTACATATCCCGACAAGCCTGTTTCGTGAATCGCTTCACTCTTCAGGGGTTTAATTAATTCCTCTCATAATATTTATATATATATGTATTATAAAATGAATTATTGTATATTGCCCATCTGAAATTCTTATCAAGTATTATTACTTGCTTAAAATGAGCACCATTTTGATGATGGGAGTTGATGCAGTAGCAAAGAACTTGGTTTGAAACTGACTGGCCAAAAATCAGCTCAAAACAGAGAGATGATCCTTCCAGTAGTCCTTCAAATACCACTTTTTAATAGGCTTCTCCTTTTCAGGTCACACAAGGCTTAATTGTCTTGATTTTTTTTGTAGGTTTCTTGTTGATAGTCACTGGTTTAAGCAGTGGAAGAAGTTTGCTGGGTATGATTCATGGGATAGATTTGAAGTTGGACAAGAATTGAATAATCCTGGTCCCATAGATAATTCAAGTCTTTTTGAAGGTAAGAAACAATATTTTAAGGGGTTTGACCTTTGTCTTATGTGTGTTGATGATGTCTTTTTGTTTTCTTGGTATTTCAAAAAAGGAGAATAGAGTTTGGTTGTACATTATTTTTGTAGGAAGGAAGAGAACAAAACACCTCTTATATAGGGACTCAATTCATACCCTATAATTTATAAACTATTTTTATAAATTATTTATAAATCAAAAAATTTAGAGACATAAATTAAACTTATTTTTAAATTATTGTTCTAGTCTTATAGGTGGATTTTTTCAGTCACAAATAAATTGGTATAAAAGCACTCTAAACTCTGCTTTTCCTTGACTTTTAGTATCTTGCTTTTAGTGGCTGCTGTTTCTAGAGTTTAATAAAATGTTTGATAAATAGGAACCTGTATACCTTACTGTTTGGTTGTACATTGTACAAACCTGTATACCTTACTGAGTTTGGTTGTACATTATTTTTGTAGGAAGGAAGAGAACAAAACACCTCTTATATAGGGACTCAATTCATACCCTATAATTTATAAACTATTTTTATAAATTATTTATAAATCAAAAAATTTAGAGACATAAATTAAACTTATTTTTAAATTATTGTTCTAGTCTTATAGGTGGATTTTTTCAGTCACAAATAAATTGGTATAAAAGCACTCTAAACTCTGCTTTTCCTTGACTTTTAGTATCTTGCTTTTAGTGGCTGCTGTTTCTAGAGTTTAATAAAATGTTTGATAAATAGGAACCTGTATACCTTACTGTTTAAATGTATCACATTTAAAGCAAACTGTAACCTTCAATCAGCAACAAAATTGTTGACACATTGACCTTTTCAACCCCTATGACTTCAATTTTATCTCTTTTACCCTTGCTAAGTTAGCCTATCACTTTGTTACATACAGGCAACGTTGAATTGGGGAGTGAGGTCCTGTCAATGATTTAGAAAGTGGTAGAAACAGGAGTGTTATTCCACACATTAGTAGGACTCTTCAAACATAATGTGTCAATTAATTGTGACACTAATTGTCTGAGACATATTTCTTACCATCATATTATTCTTTAATGACAAAACAAAACCAAACCAAACCTGTAGAGCTTAATATTTGGAGGAAAAATGAAGTTTGTAACATATCATCTGGTTTCATTGGTTTATTCATTACTTTATCCTTATCACTGATAAACATGATGTAAGAGTAATGGGAGCCACTAAGATATATTTTATGATATTACCAGAATTTCTGTGAATCTTAAATTCAAATTTTAGTTCAAATTTAAAAGAGAAATATGATGAAATGAACAAGTTGTACATGAGGTGTCAACGTTTTGTTCTTTTTATCTCATTTAAAATCCTATGAACAGTGAATTGCAAAAAGCCAAAAAAATGCCAAACTTCTGCTCAATTTTTGTTTGTGCCAGGCCTTCAAGATTTTGTGTAATGTGCACAAGTGCATATGTTTGTCCACAGATTTTTCCCTGAAAAACCATGTTATCAAAAGTTTTTGAGCTCAGCAACTCAACTGGGTGTTTTTTTATACATAGATGGCTACATAAAAGACACTAACTGCCGTGTATTGAGTGGTGCCCATACTAAAGCTGAATCAGTCTAAAGTAAACATGAAGACAAAATAATATTACCACAGACTTCTCTTGAAACTTCATCTTAAGGAAATGTTTCACTTTGTTGTTCAGACAATCAGGGACAAAACAATGTTGTATAATGATTCCATGAACTTTAACCTGCATACAGGCAGCATTTAAATTAATGGGGAAGGGGGGTCTTATCATTGATTTAGGGCATGGTAGAAACAGGAGTGTTATTCTACACATAAAGAGGACTCAGCAAACATGATGTGTCAACATTGATGCCAATGTTTGGACCTGTGTTTTGAGTTTCCTGTATTATGTCACAGGGCAATAATTGCAACTTGGGTCACCAATTATTGTATACCAGTCACATCACAAATTTAGTCGTAAAATAATTGGTAATGATGTCCTGGTGAGATGAATAACACTTATCACCTTGGAGAGATACTGTTGCTTGTTTGTCTGCAGCTTATTAATTCTTTTCCATCTCTGTGCCTAGAAGACCAAATGCCAATATGTTTTAAAATAAAATTAAAAAATAATGCAAAAGTGGCAGCTAACAGAAGTTTGATCTTTTCTGTATATAATGATGTTGTTAATTTCAGAGGAAATAGGCAGTGATTTTGCTCGACATACTGTATGTACGCGATGAATTCTGCTGGTTACTGGCTCTCTTCCTGTAGAAAAGCAATGTGAACTTGCAAATTTTTTGTGAATAGCTCAGAGGTAGTGCTTAGAAAAACAGAAATATTTTGGCAAATGGAAAACTTTAATTCACTACTTGATGATGGAGAGCATGTGATCAAATTAAGTTAACTACTTTTCAGAAATGGAAATTTAAGAGCTTAATCATTGCCTTGGTTGTATCAAAATTGGGTTGAAAATGACACAAAAATTATTTTTTGGACCTCTGTAATCATATGCATAGAACCACTTGGTCCCCTCCTTTTTAAATAGAAGTACCCTTAATTTTACCAGTACTTCACTTGTGTTCAAGTTGTAACAAAAGCTTTTATTTGTCATCTCTCAAGAGTAATTCAGGCTGCTCTGGGAAATCATTGATATTACTTAACTAACAGAAACTGTCTCCTTTTCTGAGACTGCTGTACATATTTTTTTACTGGTGACAATTTTACCATACTGTATATTAATCATCTTTGTAGCTGATGGTTGCACTCTGAAAGAACATCTTATCGATGAGCTTGATTACACCCTGCTACCAAAAGACTCGTGGTGTAAACTTGTATCATGGTATGGAATTACTTCAGACCAGCAAACTCTGTCCAGGAAAGTTGTGGAACATGGAATGTTTGTCAAAAGCTGTAAGGTTGAAGTATATCTCACTGCTTTGAAACTTTCCAAATACTCAGATCCCCAAACATTTGTCACAAGGCAGTTCAGCAAGGCAGATACAGTTGGTAAGTTGACATTATAGTCATCTAAGTATATACTTCTCTTACTTGAGCTGAATAACTAGCTCATCCAAAGGTTACTTTAATTAATTTTTGTCAAACAAAAAAACATAATGCTTTTAAAAGTATTTTTAAAGTATCAATGATTTGTATGAAATTTATTGAAGGAACTTGGTTGACTGTGTGAATTTGTGGAGATTTTATTGAATTCTTATTACTGCTTTATATTATTTGACTGCTCGATGACTGGGAAAGATGAGGAAAATCCTGGGCTCTAATTGGCAAACAAGTGGGCAAGATAAGCCTACCTTGCCTGCTGTAGATTTGCTTTGCCTACTCTGATCCTAAAAGGAGAAGAAGTTGTGGTTTTTGGTTTACATTTTTCACCCTTTTTGAGTTACTATTTTGTTACAAGAGGAAGACTTCACTGACAGTTTTTTTTCCACCCAGAGTGGCAGACTTTACAGTCTTTAGGTGGTCAAAACCATTAAAACTATCACTTGTTTGGTGATGTGATTCACTTGGAAATTCTCTAGAGTTATTTGTATTTCATCTTTAATGATTTGTGATATCTTTCCGATATTGACCAAGCTTCTTTTGTCTGGAAAGTATTTTTCAGAACTCATCTGTAGCTCAGTCTAATTTAATTTTCATAATTATACTTGTAATTATATTAAGATACTAAAACTAAAATTACTATTATTATAATAATTGTAATTCTTATTGTTATCAAAACAAGTATTTCCATAGTGAGTGGAAAATACATACACTGAAAAAATACTTGCATCTCCTATTTGGACAACATTTCAGTCTAACAAAAATAAAGCTAAAAAAGTACTTGGTCAATAATCAAGCCATCTTGACCTTATCATTGGTCAATAATATGCATATCTAGCCCAGGAAATCACAACAATTTGTAAGGTTTGCTGTATCTTAAAAAAAGAAGTTAATTCATTCCTGAACAGGTCATCTTGTGTCAGAAATGAAAACAATATTTAACATACCAGAAGATGCTGAAACAAGAGTGTGGAACAAGTACATGAGCAGTACATATGAGCTTCTCAGTAATTTGGAATACACTGTACAAGATGCTGGCCTTTATCAGGGACAGGTATGATAATTTTTGAGTGAAATAATTAACTTTTAGGGATTTATTGAGTGATACACTTGAAAAAAGTATTGGTTCTGATTGGCCAAGAGAAGTGCAGTTCTCAAGTAACACAATGCAGAAGAGAGGTAATTCATTACAGAAAAGATGTAATTCAATGAAGATAAGGGTAAGAAAGCAAGCATTTTTGTTATTTGATTTAAGAAACTCAGGTAGCCAATCAAGTCCCTTAAGTAGTTGTATACTAAAAATAAAAGCATTAACTATGAACCAGTGAGTGTCAAAGTAATGATTGCATTACTTGATGGGCACTTAAAGAACCAAGGCTATGGTTTGTCCATTGTTCTTTATGGAGAATTCAATTCCTCTTAACATAGGACATCATAAGACATTGTACAGTACTTTCATGTGTGCTTTTGCATATCTCAAGAAAAATCATACCTAAACAAAACTCGCATATCAGGTATTTTTTTAATACATATGATTTTTGTTTTGTTTAAACAAAACTCACATATCAGGTATTTTTTAAATATATATATATTTTTTTCCTTTTAAGGTTCTAATTATAGAACAAAAGAAGGAGGATGGTACTTGGCAGCATCCATCTAAAAGGTAATGAAGGCTCATTCAAGTACACAGACATAAAGACAAAGAATGTACATTATGTACAGTACAGTCAAACTTTTACAAAAGAATTGCATTTACAATTGTTACTTGTATGTCATTTTATTTATCATGTAGAAAAGTGTAACATTTCTGTCAGTTCCTGTTCATCTAAGCCAGTTCAAATATCTTAATGGCCAAACTGTTAAATTGCAAACCAAAACTATACACTGTGAAATCTAGTCAAATGTATTTTCTTGTGTGCCTTGGCTGTTTTCTTGTCCATTTGGAGTAGTGTAACTGAATGAGCAAGGACATGTAGAACGAAAGTTGTCCTCTGATGCAATGATCTTTTCATGTTTATTATATTTGGCAATACATGCTGATGGACCTGGGTGTCGATGGTTTTTTGAAAACCAGAGCACAAACATTTTCAGAATATCAAGCATGAAATGTAACCAAGTGTAAGGTATAACCTAGTCTAAGGTTCCTCTTCATTATTAACTGGACCATCTACACAAAATCTGATCGGCAACTTTTGTATATATTAGCTCTTGTCGAAAACAAAGTGATTCTGAAAACGATGTATTTGTCCAACTGTGTTGCTGTGACAGAAATGCACAGGGAACTTAATTTGCATAATATTGAAACTATCTACTGTCAAAGTTGATGTTTGTTTTCAGTTCACATGTATAAATGAGTGTTTTACTCTTATAAGTTGTGCTCAGTCTCTTGAGTTTAGATCAGTTGTGAGTGACTTTTAAAGGACTTCTGACTGATGTAAAGTGCAAGCCTGAAACAAAATTAGAACCACATTTCTCAACGGAAATGGATGCTACATGTCAGATACTACTTTTTAGCATTCATCGATTAATAATTGGTTCATATGTCAGTGTGCGTCCATGGGGATATGAGGCACACAGGGTAAAAGTTGTTCAGCAACTCTAGCTGCTCTTAAAACTTTCCAAGTGCTCCATATCCCCATGAAAGCACAGCTGACGTATGAGCCAATTGTTTTATAATAGTGTCAACCCAGTATTCTGGATGTTGTTTTCTTTCAATCCTGAAAAGTGTTAAGCAAGACAGCATGTAATAAATCTAAAACAAATCATTTTTTAACCAACACAAGCTCTAATGAAATTACATCAGTTCAAAAACTTATTCCCAAACTAAAAAAAATGATAGTTTTTTGTTATAATATACTTTGAAATGAAAATTTCTAGACAAAGTTCACAGTGCATACTTGACAATCACATTTTAAAGTCATTTTGCACATTTGTCAGGTTTACCAAATAACTGCATACTTAAAGGTAAGGCAAATAAAGGACAGAGATATTTTGAGGCAAAAGCTCTATTGAAATAGATAACAGATATGGTGTATAGGACAGAAAATACTCAGATTTCTTTGTGTATATGTGACCCTTGTGAAAGATTCGTAATGCTTAAATCGTTGTTTACTCAACTTCACAGCCAGAAAATTGGGAAGAGTTGCATTTGAAATTCTGAAAGTTGTCACAATTAAAACAAAATCTTCTATTGCACAATACTTCAAGGACATATTGATCAACAATTTATATATCTTATTAGATGATTTTGTGTAGTATGGCTGAGCATTTTTACAAGTTGTGCCCTTTTTTTTTTTAACAAGCCCGCAAGGCAAGTCAATATACAAACAACCAGGAAAAGTACTCAGTGATACTACACACCTAAACATCCAATAAGTTATTCATTATCCAACTGGGTTATTTTTTTTATATACTTCTTATAAGCAGGAAAAGCAAAGCAAAAAGAGAAGCAGATTTGTCTTGCGTAATGCTCACATTGGATTGGCTTAGGAGACATCAACTTGTCACCTAGAGTTTCAAAACGATTTAAAGATGAATTTGATTCATGATAGTTGTTCTTAAATTGTACACATTTGAAAGTACTGCACATACAAAGGTGTTTGTTTATCAAAGAAAAGTGATAAATAATTTATCACCTGTAACAAACCTTTGAATCCACCAGGGAACAAACTGTCAAAGACATGGTTGAACTCTTAGCATAGAAGAAAGAATTTGCAAAACTACATTTCATTATGACTCAATCACATGGCGAAAATCACATGAATTCCTGTCAGTACTTGAGGAGCTAAAGACTGTGAACCGAGAAAAATGGTAGAATTGTTAAATATGGCACTGGGAAGGCAAGCGTAGCCACCTTGTCCAACAGGTTTTTTTACAATACAAGATAACCAAATGGCCAAATACTGTAACTGTACTATATTGCAGGACATTTTTAATCCATTTGAGTGTCATTTGTACTCTACTTAGTGCTGTTGGTGCTGGTTGGTACTTCTGACAATTGAGTCTGAAAATAAGGCAGAAATAAATATTTAGTTGGTGAGAGATACAACAAGGCCTGGGCCTTAGGCCCAAGCATCATGGGTAATGATGCAGTGGTATATAATGGGGAGTATAGCACATGACATCCATCTAGGCATCGGAACCAACCTTGCACCTTTGGCTGATGCCAAATTTATTTTAGTTTGAAAACTTAATTTGTTTAACTTTGAAGCTTCATAGGATGGACTACTAACTGTTCTGAGTTTGGGCCATGGTTCCTACCCAGATTTCCTGTCGTATTTTTTCCCAAAGGGATTTTTTCTGGCAGGTTTTTTCTGGCCTCTGTATAACTGTAGTAGTGTCCTTGTAAGCGGTTCCTCCTGTTAGTGATGTATACCTATTTTTGAATGTGTAAGGAATTAATTGTAGATCAGGACTGTATATGGCATATCAGCTACGAATGTATGCATGTATGTATGCTCCTAGCAATATATACATCTGGTTGGTTCTCAGCAGGCTTCGTTAAATAAACTCATTTGGTTTACATTACTGTGTTATTTGTTGTGAAGTTGAGACAAAATACCAGGCAATATACCAGGCAATATACCAGGCAATATACCAGGCAATATACCAGGCAATATACCAGGCAAGAGAATGCTCCAAAATTGGCCACTTCTGTCAGCAAATTCAGTTTTCATTTTCCATCATGTTTGGGAATCATAGTTTGGCTCTCTTAAAAGTTCTTTCCATTTCTTTCAAGCCTTAAAAGACCAAATCAGGTATCTTTCCATAGATTTACATTTCATTTAGAGCTCCTAAAGGTCTGTCTCGATCAGGATGTAACAGAAAAAGTATCTTGACATTCTCAAAGCTTGCAGCTAAACTGGTCAGGAAGTTTGCTGTCAATCACCAAGAAAATGTTCAATCTTGAGGCATTTGTCTCCTGACATCATTAGAATACACAATAGGATTATACCTACCTGAATTTGCTAGCCATGTTATATTGTGATGTATACTTGTACACATCTCTTATTTGTGTGAGTTACCTATATTCTTCTTATATGACTAACATAGACTTGTATACTGATACCAAGGTTATCTGGAAGAGTAGCATTCAGCATTGAAAAATTAATCTTAATTAGTAATCTTTACTTAAAATGCAATATTAGAATGTAATTACAAGTGTATATCTTGTGAAAAAAATTTCTGCTACAACTGACTGTTTTCTTCTCAACAATTGTTTTCAGTTCTTCCTCATCATCAGGGGTAAGTTGAAAAGAAATTTTTCAAAAAAGAATGGTTCTTTTTTTTTTCCTTTTTTTTCCAGTATTACTTGAACAGACATTTATTTATGACATCAGTCTGATGTAATATTTATTGTTAATTAAATGATCAGTGCACATACCTGCTGTTAAGTATGATTCTTTCCCTAAATGCAGTTTTTCTTGTACAGGTGACATTAAATAGTGAACATGGTACTGAATCATCCAATCCCTCCAGGTCAGTAGTTGATGTAATTTTTAATATCCCCTTTTTAAATATAGTGGATTTCAGTTGAGGTTTTAAATACCAAACCAAGACAATTACAATGGGAATTAGAACAAATGTTAACATCATGATAAGCCAATAAGAATTTAATGCAAAACATGCAAACTCACAAAAGTGCAGATAAATGCAGGTGACTAAGTTACAAATGGTTTTGGTTTTTTTCTGATGGCTCTAGAGGATGGCATGAGTTTTCTGGATGCTCCACAGGGCAAAATAAAGAAATCTAAAGGAATCTTGGTTTACTTTTGACACTTTTCAAGTCTTGCGAATCAAAGCATGCCTTAGCAGAATTATGTTTACAGCTAAAGTGGATAATTTAGTTTTAATGCATTTACAACTTTACTGCAGGTACCCTTTGAGCAAGTTTTAGCTATAAAAGATCAATCTGCTGCAACCTGGAGTGGCTCTTGCATTAAGTGCATGGCATTTGTCTTTAGAATACATCTTTCTTTGATCTCCTTAAATGGGAGATAAATGATCCATCTACACTGGACTTACAATGAAAACACAATTTTCTGGTTGAATAGAGAATAGTTTTCTGAACATTTTACATCTTTGCTGCACCAGACTTCAGAATTTGACTTTTAATCTCACAACTCTTCTGGTGAATGTTGCAGTGGAATCAACCCAACATTGACACACATTAAGAATGACATTAACAAGGAACTGTTGGCTCATGTACTCACTGCAATGGTTCAACCCCTATCACTATAGTTTGAGATCTTTCAGGATTAGAATGTTCAGCAGGCAATTTTTTTTCACCATTTTGAAGTTAAACATGTTTTTTCTACAGCTCTTATAATATAACACAGATGCCATTTGAGAAGGACCCGACATGAAATTACCTCTGCAGTGTTTGTTTTGGAAGTGCTAGTTTTGCTGACTCTGATAAAAATTGCTCAAAGCATTTGCATAAAAGATATTTTATCAATAATCCTGTATTTGCCTTGTGTTTGCTCTTTTGGCAAAGGTTGAAAATATCTACAAGTTGTCAATGTATATTTACTGTCTGCATCCTGTAACACATCTTTTATTGAAGCAGTATTTTTCTACTACAATTACATGGTTAGTTGTTGTTACTGATTAGGCTTTCCTCATTGAATATCATTTTCTAGAAAACATCCTTATACATCATTATCCTTCTTTACCAAAAAAATTTGCATGAAGCAAAATACTTTCTGTAAGTTCATTTTCCACACAATTCTCACTTGCTCAGACATTTTCGACCTATCAAATTTCCTTTAAGCTACCTCATTGCCATATCGCATGTCAATGCCTTGTAAACAACCTGCATTCTATAACCCACTACACACACGAGGGGAAAAGTCCAGACAGGCAAACAAAGGGCCCCTGTTGTCATGCCCATGTAAAAGCCTTTGAAATATGATTCTTTTTTCTTTTCGTTCAGTGTATCTTCACTTATTTTGAAGAATGTAGTTCACCATATCTTTGTTTAGGATGTTTTGGCGATAAACAAGAGTTCTGATCTGCTTCCTGTATTGACCTTTGACCCCTAGGAGTGATTAGAACTAAATTTCCCCTTGAAATGTCACCCCTTAATCAAACATTAAGGTCACAACAATTAAGGAAACCATCATCAACTAAAGAACCTCTTGATTGGTAGATAAAATCTGCTAGTCGGCACCATAGGACATGTGTAGAAAACAGTATAGGGAATATGCATACTGATGTTAGGATGTAAAGGGTTAAAATTACAAAGAGTGATATTTTTGATGCAACCAACTGAAATCAAATAATATTGATTAAGTCTCTGACTGGGGAATGACAGCAACTATTATTTTATGTTATCAGATGTTGCACTCTCTCTCCAGCTGGGGAGTGAGTGTGTTGTGAGACAACCAAACAAGAGCTGCAAAGTAGACCACAGTGAGATTTTTTTTTTTTTTTTTTTTTTTACAAAAATGAAAACGTCGGTTACACAGTGTCCAACCTCAACCCACCCATCCAAAAATAACTCTTGCATGCACAGCATGCCTGAGTTTCAACCTGATGGCTGACCAACATTCATTGCTAGAAATTATCAGAGACTTGTTAACTAAGAAGGTTATGTATCAATTTGAATGTTACTGTTCCACTATTTGAGATAACTTCAATATAGGGCGCAAGAATAACGTGCTAATAATTAAAAGTAATTTTTAGTTTATATACTCCTTGTTTTGCTTGTTTGTGTTTCTGATTGTCTTCTGATGAGCAAAGTATAGAATTATATTGTAATTAGAAATGATCAGCCAAAAAATGTTTAATTCCTGTGTTATCTCAGGTACAGTAGTTATAGCTCAAGAGGCTCTTGGGGATATGATGGGCTGAAGTCGAGAAGTTCCTTGCCAGGCCTCACAGGACTTGGAAACCTTGGCAATACATGTTTCATGAACTCTGCTCTTCAGTGCTTAAGCAACTGTGTCCCACTGACAGAGTACTTCTTAGCTGGTAATTATAAAGAGGAATTAAACCGTGATAACCCTTTGGGAATGAGAGGAGAGATTGCTAATGCATATGCAGGACTTCTTCACCAGATGTGGAAAGAGCAGTATAGCTCAGTAGCTCCAAGACAATTCAAAATGCAGGTGGGACGGTTTGCCCCTCAGTTTTCTGGCTATCAACAGCAAGACTCACAAGAGCTTCTTGCTTTCCTCTTGGATGGACTTCATGAAGATCTAAATCGAGTTAAGAAGAAGCCTTATGTTGAACTAAAGGATGCAGATGGAAGGCCTGATGGGGTAGGTTTCTCTGTTTCAAGAAACACACAAACCTTGAAGTGGCTGCGAAATTTGTGAAAAATTTTAAATATACATGTATGTGCTGTAGAAACTGTTCTTTCTCAGACCAGTACACATAACTTATTATATGGCGATTATTACATGACAGCTATTATTATAACCATGAATGTGATTATCAAGATACATATAATCACAGTAATAGTAGTCATAATGATAGTAATTAAGCAATAAATTAATGATAGTGTTGGCAATTATGGCTAATATGATAAAGACCATAAGTATTAATTTTTATAAATGTGTATCCTGTTATTATTATAGTTGTTATTGTTATTATTATTATTATTATTATTATTATTATTATCATCATCATCTCATCTATCACAGTCTTTGCTGGTGTTCTTATTGTGCATCAGCCAGGTGCAAACCATGCTCTCAGGGCATCAGTCACTCAAGTCAATTAAGCACCTTTCTTAGGATTTGCATGGATCTCACCATGCAGATCTTTTGAATCTCTGCCACATTAGCTGCTTCTGATACTTTCTTTATGTTTTCCACTACTAGCACCAACAAGTACAGGGATCACTTCAGTTCCATATGCCACATTCTCTACATTTCTACACTAGTTCTAGATCGTTGTACTTGCTTTTCTATACATTTCCTTCAGAGCAATGTTTCTATCTAATGGAACAGTCATATCAATCAGTTTGCAAGTGGAATTCACTGAATCTATTACTATGATGTCTGGTCTGTTTGTTGCTATAGTTCTGTCAGTATTGACTGGCATGTTCCATATGGTGGTGATGTTGTTGTCTTTATTGTGCATCACAGTCTCTGGTTCATGTTGGTACCATTTGTCTGTAATCTTGATATCATGATCTTTACAGATGCTTCAATGGAGACATGCTGCAGCATTATTGTGCCTGGCGACGCATTCCATTTTGGCTAATACCTCACACCCAGATACAATAAGGTCCACTGTCTGAATGTCAGCATTCTGCAAATAACTTTCTCGTAGTTTCTGGTGTTTATTGCCTGGTCTCGAGCTGCAAAAAGTAGTCCCTCTGTTTCTCCTTTCAGATTACATGACAACCATTTGTTGGTGGTGACTGTGTCTACATGAGGCTTTCTGTGTGTCTGTTCTTTGGTAATAAGTATGTTTGTGCTGTTGTGAATCAATCAGGCAGATTTTCAGGGTTTTCTATCACTTGGTTATACAGCAGGTGGTGATGTATTGTTGTGAGTTGTTTGAGCCAGAAGTTAGGAAACACATCAGGGCCTGGTGACTTCCAGTTGTTTGTTTTCTTTAAAGCAGTCTGCAACTCATCTTGACTTATATCCTCCCATGGTTGGTAATCTGTATCTGCATAATTATACAGATATATGCAGATACAGTCCAATCTGCTGAATGGAATACAGATATATGCAGATACTTGTCCACTCTGCTGAATGGTTGTACTCTCTATTGTTCTCCAAGATGGAACACCAGAATTTGTTCTGTTGCTTCTTTTTCTTAGGTGGTTTTTCAACTGATATCTGTTCCTTATCAAGGTTTCTGAAGAACTTTTTTCTATCATTTGCAAACATCTGGTTTTGACTGAATCATTTACTTCTTTTTACATATCTCCTTATTCTTTGGGCTTTTGCCTGAATTTTCAGGCATCTTTTACTCTTCTTGGTTTGTTGTTATTTTGTACTTCTTTTTAATTCTTTGTTTTTTTCTTGCAGATCTTTTGGGTTTCACCTTTCTTTATCTGTTAGTATTGACAATTCAGCTCTCATGCTTTTAATCTGATCCTCAATTCTTGTCTTCCATATTCGTTGTTGCCATTTATTGCCTTTTGTCCTTGGGATTTTTGTCATTTTACCCATCTTTTTAGATATTACATATGCATTCACATATTTTAGCAGGTTGATGTTTTTGAGGTTGGGTACCTCTTCTGCAATTACCAGCTGAATTGCTTGATTTGCTTGTTCGATCAACAGCTCAACTTTTCTGTTCACTTATATCATGGGTAGAAGGGGCCTCACTGTCATTATGATGTTTTCCCATTCAGCCCTTACCCTCTTAATTTCTTTAACTATCTTCGATCTCAGATTGGTTCTGTGACGGTTCTACCTCATTTACATTTATTACCTCATAAAGGTTGTTGGCCTTTTCTACAAACACATCATCTACTACACTATCTATTTCATTGTTTTGTACAGTCTATCCATTTTCAATCCATTGCTCCATGCTATCTAGCTCAATCCATGTTGGTTTGTTTTGTTTCTCAATAAATCTATGTTGGTTTATATGTTGGTGTTGTCTGTTAAATTGGGCCTTTCATTTGGGTTACTTTCCTTCCATATTCTGTATGTATCTTTTGTTACACCTTCACTGGGGTGTGCTTTGCCCTGTGATAGCAGAACGTGACTTCAATGTAATCCTCTTGTATCCATTTCTGTCTGGTATTTGTTCTTTTTGTGTTGGTACCTGCCCAATCTGGTGTGGAAGGACCCTTTTGAGAGAGACTTAGTTGGGTTGGCCACCACTGCAGGTTGAGAGGGTAATCAGTCGCCAATTTTTTTTACCTCAGCTTGACTACTCACTGAGGGACATGCTCCTTTTAAACCCATGCAACAAGTGATGCAGAGTATGAATTCCTTGTATTTATACTAATTATATTGGTGAAGATGCTATTTGACCCATAGTTGGAGAGAGGCTATCCCACACCAGATCTCAAATTTTGATATTTCTAACCCTTGCAAATTTATTATTATTATTATTATTATTATTATTATTATCATCATCATCATCTCTGTATTTTTTATAATTAGTGTGTTTTAGGAGGGAGAATGTATCTCAATCATTTTTTTTCCTGCAATCAGTTATGTGGTTGGTATCCCACAGCTATTATTTTAGATTTTAAAAAAATACCACAGGCTTAAAATAATAATAAGAATAATAATGATTTTAACAAGTCAAGAGAGAACTTGGAACAAGAAGTAAAATTAAGCAAGATAAACAAAAAATTGAAGTGGATTAGAAAGATGAATTCAATGCTAACCACTTTTGATATTCACATTCTTTTTTTTTTTTTTTTTTTTTTTTTTTTCAAGTTAAAATTATTTCAACTTCCCAAGAACATGCTGACAAGAATTATGGTCTTACCTAGTAAAAAGCACAACCAGTACCCAAAAATCCTTCCAGGGCACTTTTGTTTAGATTGTTGGAGTCTGATAATCTGCTCCTGCTCAGAAACTCTGGAAGTGCAATGACCACAAAAACTTTTAAACTTGGGCTTTAGCATAGGAATTCTAAGTAATTATGCCCTTTGAATGAAACCACATTCACTCACTTTAAAGGCTATATTTTTACAATAATTTCTTATTACTGTTAATTGTTAATGTTGATGAAGTTGGTTTTATTTGTAATACCAAGATCCACTCCTTTCCTTTTGTTTTGTTTTTTAGTTTTCCCATCTGTTATGACAGTTTTGTCATTTCTGAAAACAAATTTTTTATTGATAGTGTTGTAAACAAAAGAAAATATCTCTACATGGTCTTCTTTTAAGAGCCCAAAGTATACGAGTCTATGCTCTAAGAAAAAATTAAGGGAGCCCAGTGCTCTGAAACTGTGAAATCCCAGAGCTCAGCACATGATTTTTATGAGAAAAGTAAAATTTGTGAGTCGCCCAAGTGCAAACATGAGGTGCCAAGGGCCTGCAACAGAATTGCTAGAGCACAGCCCTCATACAGTTGATCATCTAAATTTAAAGTGCCTAAGTAAACACCATGCTGAGTGAGTGCCATTAAAATCTTATTTTTTTACATTCTCATTCCCGTGGGAAAAATGGAAGGATTTTAGGGGGACCAATGAGAAACAACTAATTTAAACTAACTTGTACATTAAACTAATATTTTGGACAAAGTGTTGTCTTCTTAGAACAAATAGGAGCAGTGCTCTTAGAATCTTGAGAATTGAAACAGATGACTTCCTGTCATAGCAATTTGTCTTATACTAGAAATTAATTCAAAATAATGCTCTGCAATTCTCCTAACATGGAAAATATGAATTTAACACACTGAGTTATCATATCTACAGAGTTGTGAGTGAACCACTTTTGCCATAATATGTTTTTTGGTGTCAACATCTTTATCATTATTGTCATCAATTGATTGTATTTGGACAAGGTTTGAAATGTGTTGCGAATGTTTAGGTTGTTGCAGAAGAGTCCTGGCATAACCACCTTCAGAGAAACAATTCTGTCATTGTTGATACATTTCATGGACTTTTTAAATCAACTTTGGTTTGTCCAGATTGTGTTAAGGTTAGTGCCTGTGTGAAATTATGGTTGATTAATTATAAGTGCTCTACAATTTGTGGATCAAGTTGTCCTTCAATGATTTTGAGACAGGTTGTATGCAATATGCTTAAGATCAGAAAGACTGGTAATTAAGCTATGATTTAATTCAGAGAGAGTCTATGAATGTCAATTAAAATGCCCTGACAATTGTATAAATGAAAGATGTGCATTGCAAGCAAAGAGGCTGAGGCTTCCTACAAGCAAACCAAAGTAGATTACTTGCCGTGAAATCTTTCTTTATGTGGTAACTGAGCTTAAAATTTACATTCATTTTAATTTTCTTTAATTCCATATAACCGTTTTAGCATTGCTGATCTTAAAAGTATTTGGGAGGTGTTTATAAGGGTGTTCTCCTTTTCAGATGGTAACCAATAAGATTTACCGTCTGTTTTACCTCTTACCACCTAAATCCTGTGGATTCTTTAAAATTCAACAACTAAAAGGATTGCAATTCAAGTTTCTTTGATCTGTCAAGCTTAAAATAAAGAAGTTGTTTATTTAGTTGGTCAAGGGAATTTCTATTTGCCTTGGAAAAGGCTGAGAATTGCAAAACCTATGGCTGTAGCAACCTTAAGGTTGTTTCACTTATGAAGCAAGTAATGACATAGCTCACCATAGAGGTCTCTGTCACACAGTGGTAGACTGTCAAGTGTGGATCCAAAACTCTTAGGTTTGATTTCTCATGGGCACCATCTTTCTTTAAATCACACTACTTTGACACCAGTTTGTGCCAGTACAAAATAAAGGCTTCAACAAACCATGGACAAGTTATACGGCATCGTTGAGCCTGTGAATGGTTTCAATAATAATCTAATCTAAGACATTAATAATTTTGTTTTTCATTAATAATTTTGTGAGCAAACCCACAAGGCATCAATTATTTGTTTTTAAAAGTGTTGTTTTTTTATCTGCTGAAGGTGTCTGTCACTTTTGACCCATTCTGCTACCTATCGTTGCCACTGCCAGTCAAGAAGGAGAGAAGTCTTGATATTTTTCTGGTGCCCAGTGATCCTCTTAAGAAACCTACCCTGGTGAGTTTTGTTGCCTTATTTTACAACCAAAAGTGAAGTATTCCATTTTTCAAACGGGACTTGGTTTTTCTTGTTCTACAAGATAAATCATTGTTCTTATTACAATGTTTTGTTTACCAATTCAGGTCTGAAGGGTACTCCCAGCTTTATATGTTGTAAATTATAACTGCATACATGTATGTATGTGGATAAGAAGAAATTTGAAACATACAGTTCTCTTGAGCATTATCGCATGACCTGAAGAGGGTAAACAAAACATACAGTCTTGAAAGCTAAAGAAGTCTTTTGACAGTAATGCTAGTCATCATTTCATTCATGCCAATGCACATTCTAATGTACTTGTAGTTATCAAATTGCCAATCCTTCAAAATAATTCATTTTCTGTTAGTATGTATATAAAAATTATCTTCTCTTGGGTTCAACGTATTACCTTTAAAGAACAAATTTGTTTTAAGGTTGCCAAGGACATTTAGGCATAGTCTTAGTTTAAAACCTTTACTTTGGTATTGTAATTGAAGATCCTCTTCTCGTTCAGTTTTGCCTTTTTCACACACAAAAAGAAACAAAGATGGTGATCCTTGAATTAAAAATAAAGCTATATTTTCTTGACCAAAGTTGCCATTCTTGAGCTCAGATTCTTTTTCACAGTTATAGTTCATCACTAGGCCATGTCACATTGTAATTTACTAAGAATACTGTCTGTAAGAACCATATGACAAAACTCTCAAGCTTTAAGTCAATAGACTAACAGCTATTTTTCCACCATTTTAAGAAATTAAAATGTCTTTCAGCATCTCTTACTAGTAAGTTAAGATTGTGTATCATTGTAAATGTACCTAGTATTCACAGCAGAATCTTAATGTTGCATAATCTCAATTACAGCATTTATCTCTTCTTTATGAATTATAGTACAAGTTAGCAGTACCAAAAATGGGTAATGTTGCTGATTTACTGGCTGTTTTGTCAAAAGAGGCCAATATTCCCAAAGACAAGGTAATATTTGCCGGCTTGCTGATGTAGATTTAGCCAAGACTAAAAGTTGTGCCTCAAATATGTATTTTGCATGTCAAATGACTGAAGTGACTGAAGTGATGTAGATTGAGCCAAGAGTAAAGGTTGTGCCTCAAATATCTATTTTGCATGTCTAATAACTGAAGTGAGGGATTTTTTGCCATGCAGTGAACTATTGTTAATAGGTGAATCTTTTATGTCTTGCAGATGATAGTAACTGATGTATACAATCATAGGTTTCACAAGGTGTTTTCTCTTAGTGAGTCGCTGACTCAAATCCTGGACAGGGATGACATTTTTGTGTTAGTGATAGAATTGAACTTCATTGATTGTATCTAGGGTGGCATAGACAAAATCTGGATCAGACCAGATCAGATCACAGATCAGATCATGGATCAGATCATAGATCAGATTATGGATCATGGATTGGATCATGTTAACTAAAATAAGAAATCATGTGTGACAAGCCAAAATAAGATCTGCTTGACATAATAGATTGAAGGCCCCTCTGGAAGTATTTTTTGGTTCAAAACCTCTTTGATTGGATCACAGATCAAAAAAAGGTTTGAAAAATAAAACAAGGAAATTGTTTACAAAAGAAAAGAGTTTTAAAAAAAGAGGTGGGGGGGGGGGGTGAAAAAATTAAAATGTGTTCAATGAAAATTTGAGATGTTGCATAACAAGCCAAAAGAAAGTCTGCATGACAAAATGGAGTGCAGGCCCATTTTTTGCCCCAAAACTCCATGTAGTCACTTTTGTTGTGTACAAAAAAAAAAAAAAAAAAAAAAAAAAACTCCCAGTGGGGCCTGCACTCCATTATGCTACACAGACTTTATTTTGGGTAGTCATGCAAAATTTCTTATCTCAGTTGACATGATCCAATCCACCATTAGACCAATGATCTGATCTGTAATGCACTCCGTCATCCATTCTGTCATCTAATCCATGTTCTGGTCAGTGATCTGATCCGTGATCTGATCCAGATTTTGTGCAATGCTGTATCCAGGGAGGCTTGCTGTAATTTGCAAAATGGGAATCTGTTAATGATTTGCAAAGTAGAAATCTGTTAATGATTTGCAAAACAGAAACCTGTAATTTGCAAGATATAAATTTTTAATTTGCGAAATGAGAGTCCCTTTGGATAACTCTACGGGCCAAAAGAATGAATGGGTCAGTCCACCACAAATGGGTATTGCATAAACAACCTATCAAATGATAACAACAGCTAGCACAAGTGAGAAATGAAAAATCTGCCTGATGTTCTTTGTGAAATTTCCACTACATTTATAATAAATCAATGGGTCATTTATTTGTAGTAAGACTCACACCATCAAGCCATTACAAGTGCAAATGTAATTTAAAATATTAGCTGGTGCTGAAGTCACCTTCCTGACTGGTAATGCACATGGAAAATGTGTCAATTTGTTTTTTGATAAAATATCAAGTTTGTTGGGAAAATGGAACTAACCCAAGCTCTTTGATTTTCTTAAGTTTCATGACAGCTATTTGTACCGATTTTTATTTTGCAATTTAGAGAATTTCATTTTGTTTTGTTTCGTTTTGTAAATTAGAGTAAGCCTCCAGGGAAGATAGGTAGGAAAAATTTTTCAAGGTAGTTGGAAAAAACACCTACCAATAACAGTTGTGCCAATGTGAGGAGCCATTAAACCCCATTACTAACCTAGGGGTTTGCGTTGTCGCAAGGCAAAACAAAAGTGACTGACTGCATGTTCATGTACCTTTTGTCACCTCTTTGTGGATAACCCACCAAGTGTCGTGTATTCCACCCAACAAGCACATCAGCGATGTTAGGAAATACTAGTATTAAGATTCCTTATTGACTACAACCCATATAAATAACAGTGACACAACATGGTGACTGGTACTTTAGGCTCAAACCATTTAATTTTTCAATAGCTTAATCTTTACCACTGCAAAATCTGTTTGATTTGTTTGTACAAACACATTCTCAAATGAATTAAGATTTTTTATATTATTGTTAAAGTTATTTTGGGGGCCTATTTTTCATTTTTAAGCTATGAACTACAGCACAGCAAACCTGAGAGTGATGAAGATGATTACATTGTTCTTCCTGTTTACCAAAGAGAAAAAAGGTGAACCTTTTGCTCAAACATTTCATACAATGTATAATTCTATTGTTCAGGGACAGTTTGTTCAAAGATGGGTAAAAATAGCCCAGGATCAGTGTGAAATTTTATTTCAGATCTGAAAGCTTTAAAAAAAAAAAATTCCAAAATAATCTTTTTGTCTACACTGTTGTGATTGGATGCTCTAAAGAGAATCGAGAAAATTATTCCAAATAGTCATTTGAACAAGGAATTAAAAAAACATTGATTGAAATGTAACCTTAGGTTAGCACTAATCAGTTATGGAACCACTGGGCCCTGGCCTGCCCAAAATTATCTGTTCATGTATACGCACTTCAGTGTATTGATGTGTTGTGGTGAAAATTTATTCATGGAAACTGAAACTGAAGTCACAAGGTTGTTGGGATTATGATGAGGAACTGTTAGTAAAGGTAATTACATCATTTTGTCATGCAGTTTGGAATAAATCAGCAGGAGTAAATTTTTCTATCCAAACTGCACAAGCTTATAGGGCAAATGCAATTTTCAGTCTCTGAAAAGTACATGAGTGCTGATATATTCCAAATTGCTTAAGAAAAATCATGTGATTGCTAGTTAATGATATACAAGCAAATATAACTCTGACAGAATCATTGCACCAGTCACAAAACCTACACCTTGGATCTCCTCAGCGTTGGTTGTCCCCAAAAAGAATAGGAAAATTCAGGTATTCCTTGACCCAAAGGAACTAAATAAAGCAAATCTTCATGAGAACTATGCCATGCCAATATCAAGGATATCACTACTCTAGCCTCTCTACTTGAATTAAAGCAACCAGTGAGCTTTGCTTCCAGGATCCTAACTTAAATTGAGACCAGGTATGCCCAAGTTGAGAAAGAGTTCTGTGCCATTGTGTTCACCAGCAAGAAATTTCAATATAATTTTGGGTGCAATGAAATCCATGTGGAAACAGGTCACAAGCCCTTGGAGGCAATCTCTTAGAAGAGCCTCTGTGATGCCTCAGCAAGACTGCAGCAAATACTTCTCTGACTTCAGTGTTGCAATCTGAAAGTTAGGTACAAGTGAAATGGCTTCTTGTGAGGATGCAAAGTCTCTTGAGCTTGTGGACCACATTGAGACCTTGCATATTTCCCTATATTGACTGGCACTGATTAAGAATGAATCTTTCCAAGGTCACATCTGTAAATCTCTCAGGCAAGTCATCTTGAACGGGTAGTTAGACGACATTTGCAATTGCAATCCAGCCCTTGGTCCCTTCTCCCAGTTCTGTGGGGAACTGATTATCCAAGGACACTTGATTCTCCTTGGTTCTTGTCGGTTTGTTCCCAGTGCACTGAGAAAAGAAATCATGGCTCTGGGTCATTCAAGCCACATTAGACTTAGTTGTTGCCCTCCTCATTGGCAAGAATGCATGTTCTGATGCAAAATGAGCTCGCAAATGAAAGACTTTGTTAGTCAATGCCATCTTTGTGTCACTTGCCATGATTCACAAGTCAGAGAACCCATACTTCAACATGATGTTTCTCCACATCCTTGGGCCAAGATAGCTGCTCCATATATCATTGCCATAGGTGTATCGGGTCCTTTGCAAGATCATTGCTGTACTTAAAATAAATGGGTATAACCTGACTAGACGGGACAGAAGAGATGCAAGACATGGCGGAGTGTGCATGTATATAAAATCATCAATCCCTTTTACTGTTCTGGAGGATCCCGAGGATGAAAAATGTTCTTTTGGGGTATTGTGGATTAAAATGCACCTGACTCGTCTCCCAAGGGGCATCTCAAGCATTATTGTTGGTGTTGTTTATCATCCACCAAAAGCAACAAATTCTATGATGTTGGACTATTTGACTAAGTGTTTAATGGACTTGGAGTCTAAATACTCAAATTGCGGTTTTCTCATACTCGGTGACCTTAACCATCTGAATAATGCAAGGCTCAAATCAAACTTCAAACTGAAGCAGATTGTGCATTTTCCTACTCGTGGGCAAAACACTCTCGACAAGATTCTTACCAACCTTCAGGATTACAACGACACCCCAGTTGAACATTCCGCTTTTGGTCTTTCAGATCATAGCTCAGTTGAAGTACAGCCAAAGCAAAGGGTTAAAACAGCGCAAACAATACAAACTGTCATTTCAAGGGACTTTCGACCAAGTAATCGTGTTGCAATGCAAACATATATATATGAAGTCGATGTTAATGCGATGATCAGAGCTATGACCACTTGTGAACGAAAAGTTGTCGATGTCACAAACAATCATCAAAACTGGCCTTGATTCTATCTTACCAATGAAGCCTAAAATTGTCCACCAAACAGAACCACCATGGATAAATTCAATCCTTAGGACCTTGATTCGAAAGCAACAAGTGGCCTTAGGCCTAGGAGACCAAGCAGAGTTTAACCATCTGAGAAATCTTGTTAACCAAGAACGTAAAAGATGCCATGCGAAGTATTACAAGTGTAACGTGCAACATCTAAAGGGGTGTTCCCCAGCTAAGTGGTGGGGAGAAATCAAGAAACTTAGTGGAAAGGAGGGGTCATGTGGTAATGTCCTAGAAGGTGCTCACGGTCTATCAGCAACTGACCTTGCAAACCACATCAACACAGCTTTCTTGGCCCCAATGGAGGTTTTTGAACCGCTTACCCACAATCTATGTAGGGGAGACGATTTTGTGTCTTTGAGCAGAACTATGAATGATGATTTCTCACCAATATCAGCATTTTCTATCTTTAGAAAGTGATGCTCTATTAATCCAGCTAAGGCACAAGGACTGGACAGTATCCCCGGATGGCTCCTAAAGGAGAATGCGGATCTTTAGGCGCCATCCATCATGGATATCACGAATGCCTCCCTTCGTGAAGGCCGTTTGCCCTTATCTTGGAAAGAGGCAGATATCGTCCCTGTCCCCAAGCAAAGACCTATCCAAGAAATCAATAAGCACCTTCGCCCTATCTCCCTTACACCTATCCTTTCCAAGATTTCAGAAGATTACATTGTTCATGAATTTGTGATGCCTAAATCATGCACTACGCACGCACTTGTTAGCATAATCCATAACTGGCACGTCAGCTCCGATGGGAATTCGACCGTGATTAGGGTGGTTCTATTAGATTTCCCTAAGGCATTCAATCTTATTGATCACAACATCTTAGTGCGTAAACTCTTAGATTACAATATTCCGAACCACATATTATGCTGGATTGTTGACTTTTTATCAGATAGAAGACAGAGAGTTAAACTGGCCGAGGATCGCTTCTCCGAATGGCGTTACATTCCAGCTGGTGTCCCACAGGGGACCAAGCTTGGGCCATGGTTATTTTTAATTATGATTAATAATCTGAATGCAGGAGAAGCAGAGATGTGGAAATATGTGGATGATACCACAATTTCAGAGGTGATAGCTAAAGGCCAAGAGAGCTGTATTCAGCAAATGGTAGACGATCTTGCAATACAAGCAAGGGATGAAGGTTTTCAGTTAAACAAAAGGAAATGTAAAGAGCTTAGGATTAGCTTTGCAAAAAACGAACCAGAATTTGATCCTATCTGGGTTAACCGTCAGACCCTTGAGACTGTGAAAAGTATAAAATTATTAGGACTCATTATGAGTAGTGATTTAAAATGGAATGCCCATGTGTTAGAGCTAGTTAGGAAGGTTTCTACAAGACCATATTTTCTAAGACAGTTGAAGAGATCGCATGTCGCCACAAAAGAGCTTCTTCTATTTTACATTACATACATTCAGTCTACCCTGGAGTACGGCAGCCCAGTTTTCCATCACGCTTTAACAAGTTATTTAAGCAAAGGCCTAGAAAGACTTCAAAAACATGTTATGAAGATTATTTAACCTGAGCTTTTGTATGCCAAGGCTCTGGAAATATCTGGACTTTTAATGCTGTATGATAGAAGAGAGGCAATGGCAGCAAAGTTGTTCAATGAAATATGTGCAAATCAATCTCACAGTCTTCATAAACTACTTCCAAGAAAATACCAACCTGGCTACTATCTGAGAGAACAAAGAACATTTATTCCTCTGGGGCGTAAAACTGAAAGATGCAAGAATAGCTTTCTCTTAAGTTACGTTTATCGTAGGTGATAATTAGATATTAATTTGTTTCTTATTTTACATGGAATTCGACGTATGCTTGTAATTTTGTCATTCTGTAACAGTTTTTAATTAGGAAATTAATTAATTAGTTGTAATTTTGTAAGCCGGAAATTTCGTGTTTGTAAACCTTCTCGCAATTCAGCTTTTGGCTGCAAGTTCTTAAGGTGAATAAACTATCTATCTATCTATCTATCTATCGATCGATCTATCTATCTATCTATCTATCTATCTAAATAAGCTTTTTGTGGTGAACCAATGATCCTATGTAATTGTTTCCTCCAAACCCGACACAAGTTATAAATAGCCACTCATAAATACACCAACTCATTGGTTCAAATTAACGTTTATCTACCAGTTGGTAGTCAGGTCCTCATTGATTTCCATTGTTTTTCAGGGCAAGACTGACCAGTTATAGCTACAGCAGTTCAAACAAGGCTTTGTTTGGACTTCCTCTCATGGTTTCTGTTCCAAGAAAAAATCTTACTTACCAGGCATTGTATTGCATTCTATTGGAGAGAATGAAGTAAGTATGTCTAGTATTAGTTTGAGGAAATTTTTTTTGAAAGAAAACTATTTACAGGAATGTGAAAGAAGAATTATTTTAAAGTTTTTTTTTCCATTGGACTAGCTTTAGGTTGAAATAATGGCATGAAGTAAGCTTAATTTTTTTCACAATTCCCTGAAATAGACTTTTTTTCATCTGAAAACAAGGCAGAAATCTCCCAAACCAATGATCTGTAACCCGTGTATGTTCTCATTGTTTACCATTAAGGAACAAGAAATTGTGTTGATTATGTGTGAAAGATTTATATTCATGGAAATAAAAAAAAAGGAGATCATACATGTAAATTCTTTTCATTAAGTTTTTTTTTTTTATTATTTAGACGCTTTATCACGTTGCCCAGTGGGGATATGGGAGTAGATGAATGTGAGGCTGGTAAGTTAGATTCAAGCACACTTGAAAGCTTTCAGGAAAAAGTTTGAGATAACTTCCAGTTTCAAGCAATGTTTTGAGCATGTTCAAAATGATTAGCATTAGGAGGTATCAGAGTCCAAGAAATGTTGTCAATTTTTTGATACATAAAAATGTTGGAGCACAAATGCAAGTAGATTTTTATCCATTAATTATTTCTTAGTTATAATTTAAAAATGATCATCAACAGGTAACGTAAATTTTTTTATAATTCCTTGTCTTGGAAAATTGTAGGTTAATTAGGTGTTACACTATGTCTGGCCTCTAAGACAAGATACATAGAAAATAATACATGGGCACACATAGATATGGAATTTCTCCTCAAGTGTTTAACTCGATAGCTCATGAGTAAGCCCAGCAAACAAGTGAGATGTTGCATTGAACAGGAGAAGGGAAATTTCATATCTACAAGCAACCATGTATTAATTTGTGTATCATATAAACACAATAGCCCATTACTGACAAGAAAAGTCATTTTTATTTACAAATGATAATAAAAGGATTGACATCCCCAATTAAATTCAATACAAGATTCTCAGTTATTGACTTTGTCCTTACTAATTAAGAAAGTAAGAAGTGAAATCTGTCAAGTACACAGCCAAAATTGAGCTGTGGCAATTCATCCAGTTGTTGATTTTCACCCTCAGCCAGGAGAAATTACAATTATCAAAGCCACTAAATACTTAACTTTCAGTTTTTATTTTCGTATTTTGGTTTTCTTCCCCTTTTAGGAAAGTTTGAACATCACTGTCTGTAAGCAATATGGATTTTATATTAGTGTTTTAGCAGCCATATTCCAAGAAAATTCTTACAAACAACAGCAAAGGCTTTGCTGTTTATTCATCAACATGACCAGGTGGCACAAAAGGCGAGTGACATGTCAGCAGCTGATTGGCAATATTAAACAGACATGAAAAAATATATTTTATCACATGTGATGTTCCAGCTTTTCTCAGGGCTGGAAATCCTTGTATAACACAGTAGTTTATATGATAAAGTTACCTACACTATGCTAAAATTTCCATGCTGCAAAGCACAGCAAACTTATTGAATTAATTTTATAGCACTAAAAAAACAAAAAACTATGAGCAAGGCAAGATGTTTACACAACACAACTGAAAAGTTAAATGTAAAGGTGAAAACCAAGGGATAAACTCTTACCCCTAAAATAACCACCAAAAAAGTTTAACTTTACTGGGTCCAACAAACTGATAAAGACAAATGAATATTTTAAATTTGTTTTTGGCTGTTGCTTTATAGATGTGGAAATGAATGAGGACAAAAGTGAAGACGGGGAAACAGAGGATTGTGAGGACAGAGAATTGGAAAAGGCTTACCAAAATGTGCATGTCAATGTGCGTTGTCAGATTGTTTTCTTTCTATTGATAAATATCTATAGTATTTTGACCATTATTCTGCTATTTATTTCACAATCCCTTTCATGTACATCTTCCATTAATGTGGTTTATTTTGGATACCCCATATTTTATCTATAGGGTGAAGACAATGAGGATGATAACAAAAATTCACAAATTGGTGATTCTGTTGACCTTCATCAAAATAATGATATCAAAACACAAATCAAAGGAAAGGCAAGAAAGTATCTCTTTAACATGGTACTAGTTAACTCATATGGCAGTACTGATATCCAGGTCTTAGAAGATGATGGCGAGCCCCCCAAACTCACAGGTGATAATGATCTTTTTTATCGCAGTGTCAAGTATATTTAGTCAGTAGTACAGGATTAAAGCACATTACTCTATATCTCTATGGATTTCAATGTAGACTATCACCAAAATTTGAGGTCACAATCATAACCAATGATTCTGCTCTTTCCACTGTCATTGTAGCACCTTCCTTTGACATCATTACCCTGATTAGTACACCTTTAAACAGGTAGTCTTCTACATGATTTCCTTTTCCATTCTTAATGTCCCTCTGGCTGAACACAAACAAAATGTCCCGTTATCACTTTTATCATCTCTGCTGACTAATATATTTTGATTTTGATAAATAGCACGTTGCTTTCTTGCACTGGACTGGGACTCAGAGATGAAGGAGAATTGCTACAATGATCAACTTGCTGAGGTTATTTTTAGCTATTCATTTAATATATTCATTGAATGTTCTATTCAATAATTTTTCTAGAATTGTATCTGACAGAAGCCAATCGTATACTTCTTCATGGCCAAGAGGGCATAGATATTTCATCTGGAACCCTCTTTTTTCTCTTATTTTTCATACCTTAGCTAAACAAAAGTTGAGAAAGATGTTTTCATACACAAGTATGGGACAAGGAAAAACTTGAGTCCCCATGAGGAATCAAACCTCAGGCCTTCACCTTCCAATGCTCTACTTCTGATTTACCAAGACTCTATGGTGAGCAAAGCCCATTACAAAGTTCATATATGACACGCATCCTACTTACTGCTGGGATCAATAATGTTGATATTAATGTTTGTAAATAGAATAAAGAAGGTGATAAGTCTTAAGCTTGGTAGATGAATGGTTTGTCACAAATGGATCAATAATGTTGATAGCATCATGTTTGTAAATAGAATAAGGAAGGTGGTAAGTCTTAAGCTTGGTAGAGAAATGGTATCGTCACAAATGTGGGACAAAAAATTTCAGTCTCCATGAAGATCAAACCTCAGACCTTCAGACTCAGCGCTCCGACACACTACCACTCTTGTGACAAGACAAAAAACATCTTCCTCTGTTTCTTTCCGAGCTTAAAACCTACCATCTTCTTTATTATATTTACAAAACATGACATTATTAACATTGGTGATCTCAGCAGTATGCAGGATGTGTCATAATCATATGAACTTTGTAATGAGCCTTGCTCTTGAGTTTCCGTGGCTCAGTGGTAAAGCATTGGAGCACAGAGTCTGCACTATTTATCCATTATTTAAAGGGAATGGGTCTCAGATTGAGGTAGATTGTGGATTTGGCCAGTGGCCTTTTCTTCAGTATGTAGTTTCTTCATATAACCCATGAAGATACAACTTTCTTAGGAATCTGATGAGCATCAAAGTGTGCATAAGAAGCCAGCATCAAAGAAAAACTCCATTGCTTTGGATGACTGCATTGACCTCTTTTTGTCTAAAGAAAAACTTGGAGCAAATGACCCATGGTGAGCTCAACCTTTACTTTTTAAATAGTAAATCTGCCTGTTTTTCTGTACTACTTGGTGCAAATATCTTAATTTTCATTTATTTGAAGGTCTATTTTATCCATCTGACCACTTTCTCAAGTGAACAAATCCCACAAGTGACCACTTTTTAAATAGCCATTTTGTTGTCAAAGAACTGTTTGGAAACTCACTCCTAAGGATCCACAGATATAATTTGTTATGCAACCAAAATCGACACTCCAAGCACCCTTTTCAGCCTCTTCTTTTTCCCATAAAAATTGTTTTTGCTAGAGAGACCTAATTGTACAACTATGAACATAGTGGTCCCATGCCTCAGCCAAATACATCCAATCAGAGGGAAACAGCTGTAGTTGTATATATATATATATATACAAATATATATATTTGTAGCAGTTCTTTTGTTCTGAGACTCTTACAGCTTATGATATTCCCATCAAAAGCTGAACAAGCTAAGTGTGAGGATTGTGAATAGAAAAAAAATTTATTACAGACAGAACAGCATAAGGAAACCCAATTTCAACCTTATTTCTGCAAAGCTAAAATAAATATGATTTCTTCTTAAATGTAAGTCCTTAAACTTTAAGGATTGACAATCCTGTGTTTGTGTAAATTTAATATGAAGTAGATTGATTAATGATTGAAATTTGTTAACCCATCAAACTCTTTTCTTATTGGTGGTTAACTTATGAAATAACAATATTCTTACACTATCTAGGTACTGTCCATCCTGTGAGAAGCATCAACAAGCCACCAAGAAGTTTGACCTGTGGAATCTTCCCAAAATCCTTGTTGTTCACTTGAAACGATTCTCATACAACAGGTTTGCAGATTTTACCATGTATTTTATCAGGGTGTTTCATTTTGTGACATTCAAATCAATAGCATCCTTCATATTAGATGAATGTTCAATGTGAAAAGCACTGTATTGGGAAAAAGAACAGGAAAGATGTTAAATTCTGTGCTTGGCAATTAAATAAGGGAAACTGGTATTAGTTGTGTCACAAATTCTACTTACTTACAAGACTTTTCCTGCATTGATGATTGTAGCAATAACCAGGATGCTGGTCACATAAAATATTAAAAAAGTATTAGGCGTAGCTCACCCAAGGGTTTTCTTTAGATCAAAGCTAGAACATTGAAGTGTGGAATCTGAAGGTTGGAGATTCAACTTCCTCTGCACACTCAGAATTTTTGCATTGTCCAACACTGGTGTCATGACAAGAAAACATCTTTCTTTACAAAGATGATACTCCCCTGGGCATGGTAACTTATGGTTGTCATTGACATTTTGAAACATGTTTTTATTGAAGCCAGAAAGTGACCAGCTTGAAGTTGCTTTATTTATCTCTTAGACTTAGTAATAGATCTCAAATAGTTTTCTCTCTGTTTTTGTAAAGTTTTTGGCGAGATAAACTTGACACAGTGGTTTCTTTTCCTTTGAGGTGAGTGTTATAATTTAGCTTTCAATAGAACTGAAACTACCATCTAATTTAAGGATATAAAATTATACTTAAAATCAATTGGTATTTCGGGTCAGTCTTGAGTGGAAAGGAGGAAACAATATCAGCTTTCTAACAAAGTGCAAAAGCAATGAATGAAGAGGGTGTTATTCTCACATGCAGCTTTCCATGAAGTCGCCTAGCCCTCCAGATTATATCAACATATTTTGCCTGTTTCATAGTTTTCACAATGCTCAAGTGGCTTTTCAACATAACTGATAGCAGACAAAATAACCTTGTCTTAAGCATCCCTGTCACTACTAGCAGAACTTGAAAATTCGTTTGAGAAGTCTGCAGTGAATGCACCAGCAGGTGTAGGATTACAAGAATTCTATGCATAGAGTAAATTACGTGTAATTTTGCAAAGCCATTAATTCCTACCAGATTGATGGCAATGATGGGGTGCCTACAATAAAATTGATGGATAATCCTTGGAGGCCTTGTGTGTAATTTTCTCTTTTCTTTTCCTCTTCAATCATCATGACATTTGTACAAACATTTTGGCATGTGGTGGATGAATTTGAAACTTAACTATAAGTCTAAGAAATACAAATGATTTGATAACTACATCTTGTCCGTTGGCTCAAGTGATTATTCAAATTATTGTGTGACAACAACACCGTAAAGACACATCATGTCAATCTCTCAGATTTTTTAAAGAAAACTTGGCTTTCTAGACAAGATCTTTAGTAAAAAGCAATTCTTTTTATTTGCAACAAAGTTTATAAGGATCTCAATACGAATAAAGTAAGATAAACATCACCAATGACTCTAACAGCTTCAGACGCGAACGAGTTATTGGGACTGTGACAACAAAATAACTCGTTCGCGTCTTAAGCTGTTATATTCATTGGTGATGTTCGCCAATGTTCACTGATGTTTAAGCTTCTGTTTGATGTTCACCAATGTTCACCAGTGTTTTTTTACTAAATATCGTTTACTTTTCTGTATGTTTAACTTCTAGTAAGTTGTATTGGATTGAGGACTGACTCGCCGACGTCTCTACTCGATTTTATATGTCGGCGAGTTGGCGTCGGCGAGTCGGTCCGTCGGCGAGTTGGTCCGTCGGCGAGTTGACTGGATACCATTCAAAGTGCTCCACAATAGATTGAGGAAGAATCCCTTATAGATCTCTGTCTTGTCCTCACTTTTTGTTTTCTCTTCCTAGTTTATACTTTTCAAAGAAACATTTTTTGGTACATGGTGTATAGAATTTTAATTCGATTATTGATTTGAAATGATAGCAATAATTTGTTTGATACATCTTTACACTGAAAGAGAAACTTCAAGTCACCATTGGCAGGAGTTTAATTAGAAGGGATGTTCTTGTTAGCTGCATCTTAAATTTGACAAAGTTTGATCAGCTTTGATAGTTATGTCATCTCAAATATGTAATAGGATCTCATGTTCTTGGTGAAGTAATCAATATGGTTGATTTCTTATTCTTTAACATTCCACATATCTTGTTCTTGCTCCCTTCTTAGTCCCAAAATGATAATGAGTCTTTCATACAGTCTATAATAAGCATTAACTCTGAAGTGTAAATTAAAGTGCTATTTAAACCCATGAATAACCCATTGGGCGTTAGCCCTAATAAAGGGAAACAGGGAACCACACGAGGCAAAGAAAAAATCTTTTGACCTCGGTGGGAATCGAACCCACGACCTCGATTCCCACCGAGGTCAAAAGATTTTTTCTTTGCCTCGTGTGGTTCCCTGTTTCCCTTTATTAGGGCTAACGCCCAATGGGTTATTCATGGGTTTAAATAGCACTTTAATTTACACTTCAGAGTTAATTCTCTGTTTCACCATTTGTGTTCCCAGTGCTACGCGGCACAACATTCATATGTACCCTTACTTTCTCTTCGCCGCGATTCACCATCCTAAATCGTCCCCGACTTTCTCTGTGCGACCTCGTAGCTCAGTCGGCAGAGTAACGGTAGATCTAATCCGGAGGTCGTGGGTTCGATTCCCACCGAGGTCAAAAGATTTTTTCTTTGCCTCGTGTGGTTCCCTGTTTCCCTTTATTAGGGCTAACGCCCAATGGGTTATTCATGGGTTTAAATAGCACTTTAATTTACACTTCAGAGTTAATTCTCTGTTTCACCATTTATAATAAGCATTGTTGCTTTAAATATAACCTTAAATTCAATTAACTTAATATGTAAACATTGGCAGCTGGATTGATCAGAAGCAAACAAAATAATACTGTGCTTTTCTGACTAAAGAAAACTTGTGAAATTCATTACCACTTATCTTTTATTTCAATCAGGCAAACTTGTGGTTGCATAAAATACATTCTTAGGTATTTTCATTTTGAGGCAGAAATCTCAAAGGTTTGTTATAAGATGCAAGTGGGAGAAAACCCTGTAGACAAAGATCATTGGGTTACATTGCAAATTTTTATTTAGCAAGTGTGAAGCAAAACATGACATAGCAATGGAAAATTGTGAAATTTGGTGTGTGGAGGCAAAGAAAGATTTGGATTGCAGTCTCTTAATTTGACAAATTTGTAAACAAAAATTTGATAATCTTGGGATACTATTTTTATCACTTTAACTCGTGAATTGCGCGCATGTGCAAGAGCGAGTTGTAGATACGATGTAGGAATGGCGCTCGCTCGATTGGTCGATTCCTGTAAACCTTTTTTTGATTTTAGGCTTTTGAGTGCATTTGATAGTTTTTGGCGAGCAATAAACAAACGAAATGGCGACCTTTGTTGCTAAGAATAGTGGTGGGGTGACAAAGAAGCCAATGATAATCTTACAAGAGTTTTTTTTTTCCTCGTTTTTGGTTTCAACAAGCGGCGCCAGCGATTGGCAGGCATGCAAGGATTTACACTGAAATAACAGAACAACCTTCGTTTTTCATAAAATTGTAATTTACAATCCTTGAACTTGAAAACAATCCGAGGATTCATTGAAAATGTCCTTTACTGCGAAGCGCTCGGAGTTTACAGATGTTCTAAAGCTTTTTCTGCTACAGCGTGAGATTGAGGACAAAATCGATCATTACGCTTCGTATCATGTGTTTTTCCTGTGTGAAGCAACAAAAGATGCCGGCAACTAACGAAATTACAAGTTAACACAAAAATCAAATAACACCTAAACAAACAATTTTAGCTACCGATTTTCAGTGAATTTTTAAAGAACAATTTTCTTTTAAGTTTCGAGACAATTTGAAGATTCAAAATACATATAACTTACTAAAATGCGAAAGTTATACACCACAAAATTGATAAATAGGCCTGAAATGAAATTCTATCTTGTTATTGATTCAGTACAGTGCCTAGCACGTGACTAAAATCTACCCAGGCGGAGATCCAAAATGACGGTGGCAATCTTGGCTTAGTTATATCACTCAAAACTCGTCCCCGTTTGTCTCATTTGATAAAGAGGGATTTGTTAATGTTTTCATTAAGACAATATTGCCTTGATTTTCTAATATTTACAATGATAGACAGTAAATTCCACTTTTTACCCACATTTACTTCCAACCCTTTCTTTTGAACCAGAAACAGAAATGATATACGTTTAAAACACATGACTTCATCCACCCTTGTCAAATGCAATAGCATGATCATTTCATTTGTAATGCCTTCTTATCCCAACGTTACTTTGTTTCTTTGCTACATTAGCGAACACTGAACTACTGCTCGTACTCTAGATATGACAATCAACCACAAAATTCCCTAAACCAGATAACATTAAACATAATCCAAAAAATCATGTGTCAATTCACGAGTTTGCTCACATAGCACTTTGATTGTAGACTTGATGTGTTGAATATTCTGCAGAGTTGGATGGTTACTATAATTGTGTATCTCTCTGTGACTTTCTGAAAGCTTGTCTTTTTAGATAAGAGCAACCTTGCATTGCTGCAAGACCATAATTACAAGTTCAGAACCATTTATCCATGAGTTGGCCATAGGTACTCTTTGATTTGAGTTTTTTTGACCACTGGTCTCCACAAATACGTTGAACTAACAAACAAATATTCAAGATGCTGACAAAATAAAGCTAGGCCCATGCAATAGATATTTTGAATTGAGATGATGAACTCACGGTAAGTCAAACTTGAACATACAATGGTACTCTTACATAGGGTTTACCCTATGTATGCTTTGTTAGCATAAGTATTAAGACATTAGTTTTTCGAAACAAAATTTGAAAGCCATATGAGACAGCTGAGGTCACACTCTTAACTTTTGCATCCATTTTAATCCGCCCTTCTAAATTTCAGGGGAAATCACACAAGACCATTTGTGGAAACTAGATATGTCCTATGAAGACCTTCTTGTCAAATTTACTAATGTATATCAATGTCATAAATATGATAATTGTATTGCACTCCAGGGGACTCATAGGACCAAACTTGATTTGTTACACAGACTGATCAAAGGAATGAGTAAAATCTCAGATCCCCTTACCGGTTGTCATTTACTGACTTTCATGAGTGAAAAGACATGACGTGCAGCTCTACAAATATTACTTAAGTTCAACCTTTTGATAGTACCTCCTGTAGTTGACTATTTTCCCAAAATACACAATTGCTATCATTTAAACCTTTGTATTGGTTGTTGACTGAGACCATTTAGTTGAAAATTTGTGTTGGTTTCATAAATGGTACCAGGACTGTTGGTGTAGCTTTGGCTATGCTAAGGAGACAAGTGCAGAAGCTCTTAAGGCTTGTCAGCTGATTTTCTGAAATCTGACAAATAGTAAAAGGAAGGGCAATGGAGAGAAGTCCAAAGTCCTTTTTTCCTTCAGAAAATGCCATTGTTTTCTGAATAAGAAGATAGGTAATCCATCTTGATGAAGAGTTTCATGGGAGAAAAGACCTTGGATTTTTAGTAATGACTTGACATTATCCTGAAAGAATGAAAAACAATTGTTGCATCATTTTTAGTGCACCCGGTATTAATATTATAATTAACACCATCATTATCATCATTATAATACAGTGCTGATGATGATAATGCTAGTGGTAGATTTTTTAATTGAATTTATAGGAAAAATGTTTATGCTGCTTCATAGCAGACATTACTGAACACATAAGGTCAAAGTAACAATTTTACCTTCATTCTTTGTTTTCAGAAACCTTGATATGTCTGCCTATGTGATTAATAAAGATCAACCTTGTCCAATTTATGATTTAATTGCAGTTTCAGTAAGTAATCTGCTGTTAGGAGAGAAGTACAGAGAAAGATTTTAAATTATAAGAGGACAGCCACCTACCAGACTTTCTTTTGTTGGAGTTTACTATAAGCCAGTTTATTTTATGTTTCATTAGCTAATGCCCTGATTGAAAACTTACTCAACATGACTATTAAATGAGTGGATCAACATATAGCACTTCACTGGATGACTATAGCTACTGATTTGAACCTGTGACAATGTAACAAACAAAAAGGTTTTCAAACTGTTACAGTGACAGCATATATGTTTTGATGACCCAAATGAGTCTTGCAAATTTATGAAGCACATGGAACAAAATGGTTTAAAAAAATTTGGCAGAGCATCAGACAGAACGGTAAAGTTGATCTGATTGCTAAACATGTTGAGCAGTGGGACAACATCCTGTGCAAGCTGCTTAGAACTTTTCTGTGTCATTCCTCATCCTGTCCTTCTTGCTTCACTGCTTCATCTGTCCAACAGGTTGCACACTTTCAGATAGACATTGGTTATCTTCTTGTTTGGCAAAATGTCTCTCCCCAAAAATGATATATCAAAACAACCCTGGCTGTACACAATCTTTTCTTTTTCTGTTAGACTTCATGACTGAATAAATAAAATGGAATGTTTTCATTGGTTAGTTTAAGCAACTAGAGAATGCAATGGCATACCATTTTCTCAAGAGAAAGGAGCTTAGATAATGTTTGAAGATCTTAAGGCATTGAGAAAATTTTTTTGTGTGTGTGGTATTTTCTTGTTGCTGTAAAGCTCTAATATAAATATACACAGTCGGGACTTTTGCCAGCTGTGTATATTGTCCAACTGTCTCAACAGATCTAACATTTTTATTATTTTGTTCACAGAACCACTATGGAGGCATGGGAGGCGGACATTGTAGGTTGACTCTCTTTTTCACT